>NW_026535952.1:2530000-2650000 GCF_028551555.1 Melozone crissalis
CTTTCTGCAGCTTTCCTTGCCTCATCCTACATTGATAAGGAAATTCAAGATAAGATAAATTATTTTCAATTTTAGTCAATTTATTTGTGTTTTGCACCAAATTTTATGGAAATTAACTGATAAAAACCTCAAAGGAATAACATCCTCTTTGGATTCCCAGATTTAGAGAAGATGGATAAAGGAATTCAGCTCTGTTTCTAGATAAATTCCTCATTTTCTGAAGCTTTCTTTGCCTCAAGGAACATAGTAAGGAAATTCAGGATAGGAATAAGGAAAAATATTTTCAATTTTGGTCTGTTTTTGTGCTTTTTCTATCAAATTTTGTGGAAATTAATCAATAAAATCCTCAAAGCAACAATATCCCCTTTGTATTCCCAGACTTGGAGGAGATAAAGAAAGGAATTCAGCTCTGTTTCCAGATCAATTCCTCATTTTCTGAAGCTTTCTTTGCCTCATCCTACACTGACAAGGAAATTCAGGATAGGATAAAGGAAAATTATTTTCAATTTTGGTCCATTTATGTGTGTTTGTGGGTAATTTTGTGGAAATTAATCAATAAAAACCTCAAAGAAACAGCATCCCCTTTAGATTCCCAGACTTGGAGGAGATAAAGGAATTCAGCTCTGTTTCTAGATAAATTCCTCATTTTCTGAAGCTTTCTTTGCCTCAATGAACATAGTAAGGAAATTCAGGATAGGAATAAGGAAAAATATTCTCAATTTTGGTCTGTTTTTGTGCTTTTTCTATCAAATTTTGTGGAAATTAATTGCCAAAAACCTCAAAGCAACAACATCTCCTTTAGATTCCCAGACTTGGAGGAGATAAATAAAGGAATTCTGTTCTGTTTCGCCCTTAATTCCATTCCTGCAGCTTTCTGGGGACTTTTCTCAGGGGTTTGGGGGAGCCAGGCAGAGCTGGCAGGGGGGACACGGGGGGCACGAGGCTCTGTTTGGATTTTTGTGCCGCTGTTAGCAATGGGAAAGGGCAGGAGCACATCCTGTGCAGGCAAAGCTCAGGGCAGGACAGGGAATACACAAATATTTAAGGCAGATCTTCACTGTGTTTGTTAAGAGCAGTGAAAATCCATGGAAATCTGATTTTTGGATTTTTCTCAGAGGCCATTGCTGTACCTTCATTTTTGTAGTAATTTTTGCAGCATTTTTAATTGAAAAATAAGTGGAGTTCTTGGGATGTGTGTTTGTGTTCGTTGGAACCCTGGCTGCTGAGAATTCCAGACTTTCTGTGCTGCCAGGCACTGACCCCCAGAGAACACTGCATTGACCTGAGGCCCTGGAGAAGCTTCCAGAATTCAATAATAAAACTGAGATTAAAGGTGTGGAGTTTGAACAGAAGTGTGTGATATCACAGGGTGGGAAACTCAGAGCTGAAGGGTTTAGAATACAGGAATAGATGGAAAGCAAGATGGAGGCTTTAGGGTGGAGGCTGCTCCTTCTTCTTCTTCTCCTTCTCCTTCTTCTTCTCCTTCTCCTTCTCCTTCTCCTTCTCCTTCTCCTTCTTCTCCTTCTTCTCCTTCTTCTTCATCTTTTTCTTCTTCTTTGTCTTCTTCACCTTCTTCAACTTCTCTACACCTTCTTCTTCTTCTTCTTCTTCTTCTTCTTCACTTTCTTCTTCACCTTCTTCACTTTCTTCACCTCGTTCTTCTTCTTCTTCACCTTCTTCTTCTTCTTCACCTTCTCCTTCTCCTTCTTCTTCTTCTCCTTCTTCTTCTCCTTCACCTTCACCTTCACCTTCTCCTTCTCCTTCTCCTTCTCCTTCTCCTCCTCCTCCTCCTCCTCCTCCTCCTCCTCCATGGGTTTGGGTGATTTTGTGTCATTGGATAAAAAGTCCCCATTGCAGGCACGGGTGGTTGGGTATTGGGTTAAAAGTGAAAATAATTGTGGTGTCATTTATTAATTGGACAGTTTATCCTTCAAAGGCCTTGGAGAGAGAGACAGGGCTCCATTTTTAGTTTGTTGGAGTGAAGTGCTGCAGAGCTCAGGGTTTGTGAGACTGTGACAGAGATAAGAACTGATAAACATCTGAGCCCCAACAAGAAATACCCTCTCACACATTTAATCCTGACCCTGGCAGAAAAAAGAAATTAGGACTCACCATGTTTTTATAACAGTGATATTAGAATTAGTGGCTATAAGAGAAAATCCAACTCAAGAGGCAGAGTTGTATAAATCCATAAAAACATTTCCAAACCCCTGTTCCTCGAATATCCTCAGCAAAAGTCATTTTGGCCCTGCTCGTGCTGGGAGAACACCAAGGGGTTGTGTGAGAGCAGGTGAGAGTTTCTGGGAACATCCTGGAGTGTTCTGCAGGAACATCATTTTTATTTCCATATTTGCCTTCCTGAGAGGCATTTCCACAGCTCTGAGTTTTCCTCCCGCTTGTGGCAATTTAACTTTTCTACAGCTGCTCTAATTTATCACTTCACTCCCAGCCCCAACAGCAGCTCCTCTGTCCCTGACGCGACACCAGAAATTCCCACAAAAACCCCTCGGGCATCAATCACTGCTGAGGAAAGAATTAATTGGGATTAATGGCTGTGATTTGGGAGCTGCTTTGATACACCCAGTGTCGCTGTCTCGGCTGTTTTATGGCCTGGAAAGGCTCGGGGAGGCCTTGGGACAGCCCGCACTCCAAAGGACGAGAAGAGACTTCAGGTTTTCTCTCGGTCTTCAGTGTTTATTAGTTTTTTATCTACAAAGTTTTCTCCCGGCCCGACAGAGCACAGCACGCCGGCCATGAGCACACTGAGAGCCCTCGGGGCGGTCACTGATCTTTATACTCTAAACTACGTACACAATATTTACCTATTCTCCCCAATGCCTTTCACCCTTATTGACCAGTGCACTTTCAGTAAGAACCAATCCCAAAGTGCCACCACCACCACAGAAGATGGAGGCCAAGAAGAAGAAGAAGAAGAAGGACAGGACACGCCCCAATTCCTCCATTTTGTTTCTCCAGACCCCCCTGTACCGAGATTGCAAACCCTGTGTTTCACACTATAATTAACCCATCCCTTCACCATTTATCCCCGTGAGATCCTCCCATCCTCACACAGGTGTCGTTTCCCGTGCAGGATCAAAGTGCAGCCACCAGACACTTCTGGCAACGCTCCAGGAGCTCCGAGCCCCCCAGGGGTGGTCTCGGTGACTCTGCACATCAGGGCTGAGGCGCTGAGATCCCACAACCCAGCTCACGTGTGAACACCGCGGTGTTTGAGGGCACAAATGACCCGGCTGCTTTTATTCCATGGTTTTTCCAGGTGGAGCTGACTGGGAACAGCATCTATGAGTACATCCACCCCTCGGACCACGACGAGATGACCGCTGTGCTCACTGCCCACCAGCCGCTGCATCCCCACCTCCTGCAAGGTATCGCTGACATCTCCTTTAAAACAGTGCAAAAACAATTTAAAAAACAATTCCAGGCTGAAATGTGACGAATTGCAACCCAAAACATTCCATGAATCCATAAGTTCATTTACGCTTACATTTACATTTACATTTACATTTATTTATGGTTTTGTTTTTGGTTTTGGTTTAATTTTAATTTTAATTTTAATTTTAATTTTAATTTTTATTTTATTATAGTTATAGTTATAGTTATACTTATAGTTATAGCTATAGTTATATTTATACTTATAGTTAGTTATAGTTATAGTTATAGTTATAGGTGTAGCTATAGTTATATTTTATTTTTATTTTATGTTTGGATTTTGGTTTTGTTTACGTTTATTTTTATTTATTTTTATTCTTTTATTTTTATTTTTATTTTTAATTTTATTTATCCTGTTGGAAGCTCAAATGGGGGAGAAGCAGAAACTCAAAACTGTGATCCAGGATTTAATGTTCTTATAGGGAATAAGGTACATTAAATTAGATAATGCCTTTTGTACCATGGAGCTTTTTATTTTTATTTTTATTTTTATTTTTATTTTTATTTTTATTTTTATTTTTATTTTTATTATAGCTACAGTTATAGTTATAGTTATAGTTATAGTTATAGTTATAGTTGTAGTTGTAGTTGTAGTTGTAGTTATAGTTGTAGTTGTAGTTGTAGTTGTAGTTATAGTTCTATTTTATTTTTATTGTTATTTTATTGTTAATTTCGGTTTTGTTTATATTTATTTTTATTTATTTTTCATTTTTATTTGTCCTGTTCAAAGCTCAAATAGGGGAGCAACAGAAACTCCCCTGTGATCCAGTATTTAATGTTCTTATAGGGAATAAGGTACATTAAATTAGATAATGCCTTTTATGCCATGGAGCTTTTTCATTAATTTTAATTTTAATTTTAATTTTAATTTTTAGTTTTAAATTTTTATTTTTATTTTTATTATTTTTATTTTTATTTATCCTGTTTGAAGCTCAAATGGGGGAGCAGCAGAAACTCAGTACTATGATCCAGGATTTAATGTTCTTACAGGGAATAAGGTACCTTAAATTAAATAACGCCTTTCATGAAATTAAATGATGTCTTTTATGCCATGGAGCTGTAAACAGGTTTTTATTTTAGCTCAGTGGTTGTTTCATCTCTTTTATTTTGTCATCATTGCTGAGGCTGCAGAAATGTTGTGGTGGCCTGGCTGTGCTCAGCTCAGCTGCAAGGTCTGAGTGGGGAAAGAACCAACAAAACCTCAGCTAATTGGGAAATAAAAGGAGATTTTGAATATTTTAAAACAACTGTTACATTCAAAGCTTGGACAACAAAACCAGATTTAATATTCTCCACTGTAAGCAGAGCAGAAATGGGTTTGGCAAAGGCAAAATCTCATTTTAAAAGCGACTTTTTGTGGAAAATCTTGTCCTCTTCTGCTGCCACCCACAGAAATTTTGACCCCACCCTTGGTGGGTGGAGTTGTCACCTCAGCGTTGCAATTTCTGTCTCAGAAAGAAAAATATTCTCATTTTTTTAGTTTGTGCTTCCTTGGGGGCAATCCTTTGAACTTCCAAAGGTCAGAGCCAGCCTGGCTCCAGCACAGAGGAGCTCCCACTTGTGTTTCAGCATTGATTTCTCTGCATTTATTGATTTCAGCTGCCACTTTTTGTCGGCCTTTTCCAAGCACAGCTCCTAAAATCATGTGGAATTTTGGGGTTCTTGACACAGCTTTGTTCAGGATTTTTGGGTTTTTCGCAGTTTTGGTCCTGGTCTCCGTGATTGCATCAGGGCAGAACTGTAAATTCTGAATTCAGGGAACGTTGATGTGCCTGGGAGCACCTGGGCTGCTCCAAATGCTGGAAATGCAAGAATTATCTCAGCCCTCTTCCCTTTCTTCCTCCCCAAACTGGTTTTTATGGGGAAAAAACCTTCCCTTGGTGTCTTGGAAAGCAAACTCTTATTTTTCTCAATCTCCTCTATATGATTATTTCACACTTTGTTCATTCCTCTGTTAGAATTTTAAAAAATGTTGATATTTTAAAAAATCACATTGATATTTTAAAACATTTTTCTCCCTTTTCCCAATTTACTGATAAACAGAGGAGACAACTGTGATGGAAATTATTTAAAGGTGATTCTCATAGTGGGACTGGATAATCTTTAAAGTCTCTTCCAGCCTCAATAATTCTGTGAAATCCAGGAGTTTTCATGCAGGTTTGCTGATATCCAGAATTAATAGTGAGATATTTTATACCTACTGGCTTGGTTAAGGCAACAGCCTCCTGTTTGGCTTAAAATTTAAACATTTTTCAATTCTTTTTTGGAGGTTTTTATGAATTTAAAGCCAGGAGCAACCAACTAGGATTAATTTCTGTGTCCAAAGCAGATAATCCCACAATTCTTCCTGTTCTTCCCAGATAAATTCCTCATTCTCTGCAGCTTTCTTTGCCTCATCCTACATTGATAAGGAAATTGGGGGTTGAAATAAGGAAAATGATTTTGAATTTTAGTCAGTTTATGTGTGTTTTGTATCAAATTTTGTGGAAATTAATCAATAAAAACCCCAAAGCAACAGCATCTCCTTTGGATTCCCAGAATGAGAGAAGATAAATGAAGGAATTCAGTCTGTTTGTAGATCAATTCCTCACTCTCTGCAGCTTTCTTTGCCTCATCCTACATTGATAAGGAAATTTAGGATAGGATAAAGAAAAATTATTTTCAGTTTTGGTCCATTTATGTGCATTTTATATCACATTTTGTGGAAATTAATCAATAAAAACCTCCAAGCAACAACATCCCCTTTGAATTCCCAGACTTGGAGGAGATAAAGGAATTCAGTTCTGTTTCCAGATCAATTCCTCACTTTCTGCAGCTTTCTTTGCCTCATCCTACATTGATAAGGAAATTTAGGACAGGATAAAGGAAAATAATTTTCAATTTTGGTCAGTTTATGTGTGTTTGGTATCAAATTTTGTGGAAATTGATTGATAAAAACCTCAAATCAACAGCATCTCCTTGGGATTCCCAGACTTTGAGGAGATAAAGGGATTCATCTGTTTCCAGATAAATTCCTCATTCTCTGCAGCTTTCTTTGCTTATCCTACATTGATAAGGAAATTTAGGACAGGATAAAGGAAAATTATTTTCAATTTTGGTCCATTTACGTGCATTTTGTATCAAATTTTGTGGAAATTAACCCATAAAAACCCCAAAGCAACAGCATCCCCTTTGGATTCCCAGAATTAGAGAAGATAAATGAAGGAATTCAGCTCTGTTTCCAGATAAATTCCTCCTTCTCTGCAGCTTTCTTTGCCTCATTGAACACTGATAAGGAAATTTAGGACAGGATAAAGGAAAATAATTTTCAATTTTGGTCCGTTTATGTGTGTTTTGTATCAAATTTTGTGGAAATTAATTGCTAAAAACCTCAAAGCAACAACATCTCCTTTAGATTCTCAAACTTGGAGGAGATAAATAAAGGAATTCTGTTCTGTTTAGGGATTATTTTATTTTGTTTTATCTCAGTTCTGGAGTGTGTGTATGAAAATATCCAGAATCTACAGCTAAATCTTTCTAAAATGCACAGAATGAGCAAACATTTATTTACTGTTGCCTTCCCAGTGCCAGTAATTCCCTTTCCTGCAGTGTTTTATCCATTAAAAAACTTAAAATACTAATTTTGAGGTAGAACCTGAAACTACCTGGCCTGCAATAACCAAATCAAGTTTTTCATTTAATCCAGTGAAGATTTAAAAACTATTGAATAAATGACAGAAATGAAGCAATTTCTGCCTGTGTCTGAGTAGATATTTTCAATATTTAAGTAAAATATGGAGTTCTACAAAGAACTTAAAGGGCAGTGAAGTGAAAGTGGCTTGATTTAAAAAAAAACAAGAGGAAACCAGATTATTTTAATGGCATTTTTTGTCATTACAGTTTGATTTTCTCTCTTTTAATCTTTTAAAATCTTGAGGACCTGAATCCTCAAGTCACTGGGTGGAATCAAAAATTTCCTTTTATAACTTTATTATCTTATAGATTTCTGCAATCTGAGGCATTGCTTAGGCATAAAATCAATATTGCGCTGCAGACACAGAATTTTATATCCCAAATTTCCAGCTTGGCTCATGGAAATTGCCTTGCTCAAGATGTTTTCTTCAGCTAAAGCTCAGATATTTACATCCATTTTTAGTCCAGCTGGATAAGATCTGTTTTGAGAGGAATAAAATCACAAATATCAACAACATCTGTGCTTAGTGATATTCTGTTATTGGGATTACAGAACCCAGAGCACAGATTATTTTTGACCTCTGGTTTTAGAGTTTTGAAAATTTGGGTGCCACCTCTGTTTATTTCTCAGGGAAATGCAAATTATTGCTTTGCATAAAATCAGGCAGTGTGTGGGTTTCTTTACACAATCCTCACTGTCACATTGGTTTTCTTCAGATAAATCACCCTGGGATTAAAAATAAAAACCCCATATTGTTTATAAAGCATAAAAATTCTTAAATTATTATATTTTAATGCTTTTAACATCTTCTTCTTTTCCTTCCTCTCATTCTCCTCCTCGTTTACCTTCTCCATGGGTTTGGGTGGTTTTGTGTAAGTGGATAGAAAACTTTCCATTGCTGACCACAAGTAGTTGATTATTAAGCCAAAAATAAAAATAATTTAAGTTTCATTCGTTAATTAAACAATTTATCCTTAAAAAAAAACCTCATAGAAAAAAAAATACGTCTCCATTTTGTAGGTTGTTAGTGTGAAGCCTTGTAAATATAGATAAAAACTAATAACCATCTAAATCCAAACAAAAAATGCCATCTCACACATTTAATCCCAACCCTGAGCTTAGGAAAAGACCAAAACAACTCAACATTGCTTTATTACAAGGTGTTTTCAAGTTTTATACCCTTAACAAATAATGGTATTAAGTTATTAGTTATATTATATATAATATAATATATTTATATTTATTGGTCATTGGTCATTATATTTGTAGGACAAAGTAATAGCCTATTGTATTTTACTGGTATGAAGTAATTAATGTTAATAATTACTTGGTAAGAGTTTAAAGCAAATTATTAAGGTATGGATGTTGTTCAGTAAGGCACTGCAAACATCCCTTATATATTTATTTTATCCGTTCCTGTGTTAACGGCCTTGGGGTTTTTTTTTTCTTTGCCATGGATAAACTCGTATTTTATGAATTTCTTTTTCCTGCTGATTTAGTTGTTTGCTCTGCAGACCAACTTCAACCCTCTGGGGGAAGAACTTTGTCCTAAAATCCACCCCAAACCTGCCCTGGCCCATCCCCAGCTGCTCCCTGGGCCCGGTCACAGATCAGAGCAGCCCCTCGGGAGGAGCTGCAGCCCCTGAGGAGTTTCCCCTCAGCTTCCTCAGCTCCATATGGACATCCCAAGTGTCCTCTCCTTGTGAGGCCCCTCCAGACCCTTCACCATCCTCATGTCCCTCCTTTGGGCACTCTCTGAGAGCTTTTAGATCTTCCTTCTCTGGTGGCACCCAGAACTCGGGGTGAGGTCGATCAACAGCAGCTCCAGAACTTCCTGCAGGCCTTGGGGAGTTTGAGCCTTTCCTCACACAGAGCTTAAATCCAAACTTCCAGGCCAGGCCAAGCTGCCAGAGCTCAACAGCAAAGAGTTTGGGCTCTGGCATGGTGAGGGGACAAGGCTGGCAGGGGTTTGTGACACTGATGTCTTGTGAAGGCTGAACCAGAGCAGAGGTTGGACAGAGCTAAAGAATAAAGCAGGGATTTATGAAAAGGCCTCCATGGGTGCAGCTTGGGCAGCACCAGAGCCCAGCCCCTTTCCCAGCTCCCTCAGCCTCTCCTCATCAGATCTATATTCCAGCCCCTTCCCAGCTCTGTTCCCTGTCCTGGACACACTCCAGCCCCTCCATGTCCTTTTTGAAATGAAGAGCCCAAAACTGGGCACAGGACTTGAGCGTGGCCTCACCAGCGCTGAGCACAGAGGGAATGGGCACCCGGATGGGTGAGCACACATTTGGGGGTGTCTTGGGGTGGTTGAGTCTCATAGATGGACAACCCTTCCCAAAGAAATGGGCTTGAAACCCTAAACTGCCTTGGGAATGTTGCAGACACCAGTATCTGAACTGGAAACCTCAATGTCTGAACTGGAAACCTCAATATCTGAAATGGAATCGTGTTTGTGCACCACCAGGCTGCATCACCCAGAAGCATTTATTAAAGACTCTCCCAATGTTCTTCTGGAATAAGAGGTTGTACATTTCCCCTCTGTTTTGTTGGTGCCTTGTGCAGGCTGCCCCAGAGCAGAGCTGGGCAGAGCTACAGAACAAAGCAGGGATTTATTCACAGCATCTCCTCCATGGATGCACCTTGGGCAGCACCAGAGCCCAGCCAGGGCTGCACCCAAGATGAACCAAAATGGCCCCAAAATGCACGGCCGGGCACGGGGGCTGTCCCTGGGATCAGCTCTGCTCCATTTGCACCTTGCAGTTCATTGTCCCATCCCAGCTTTAGCCCAGGCAGTCCCACCCTGCTTGTTTTTCTCTCTCCAGCCCACGGGGTTTGTGCTCCTGGGCTGAGATTTGGGTCATTTGTCCTTGGTGCCCAGCTGGAGCAGGAATTGTTTTGTCTCCCTGCTCTGTGCACAGAGCTCACCATCCCATATATGAGGCCCACACCCACAAAGCAGCACAGAATGTGAAAAATAGATAAGCTCAAACCTGAGGCATCAATGTGATGCCACCAAGTTCCCTCTCCAGGGCTGATGAGCACTTTTGAGATGTTTGAAATTGGGGCTGGATTTTAGGGACTGGGTCCTGAAGGCTGCCCCAGGATTATTGATCACACCCAGCAGGGTCTTTGAAGGGAAAACCATGGAATGCCAATGCAGGCTGGGATGAACACGAGCAACCAGGAGCTGAAGGCCTCAAACGCCACAACCAAAACATCTGGGGTGCTGCTCGGTCTCCCTACTTATGCAGAAATCTTTGTTTCCCAGTTCTCGACACTGAGTTTAAGGCTTGCAGCAGGACAGCAACACTTCCCAACCCATCCATCTCCTGTCCTGGTAACTGCTGCAAGCAAGAAAACAAGAAAATAAAAAATATTTGCGCTGCAGGTTAACCAGGAGAAGGAATTAATCAATGCTGCCTTCCCATGTGTGTTTGCAGGCAGACATTCTGTGTCTCTGATTGCTTTCAGATGCTTTTCCTGGGATTTGAAAGCTTTAAAACACATCCTTAGCTCCCCAAATTTTGCTGACTCACATGGCAAGGCGTGGTGTGCTAACAGCAGTTTATGAACATTCCCCAGAGCAGGGAATAAAATGTGGAAGTTCCTGCAGTTCCCTCAGTTTTCTGCTGACTGGATAATTCAGAAATGATGAGTTACAACCTGATGGAAGCTGCAGAGGAATGTGGAATACATTATGTCAGCCTTTCTCCACTCCACTTGATGCTTTAAAGGCTCTGTTTCCCTCAGCCAAGCAGCAAATCCCTGTGTAGGATTTTCCTTCACATTCTCTGCATGCAGAAACTTCATATTTAAAGAAGGAAGTAGAAAAATTTTGCATCTGGCAAAGTGTTTTTTGCATGAACTTATGAAGAATTTTTTCTAGCAGTAGAAATTCTACATGGGCAAAATACCAACATGGAAAGTTATTTTAGTTTTCATTAATTTAAATATATTTTACAGGAAAACGATTACTGAGAGGTGATGGATTAATATGATCCTGTTGCCACTGTTTGTTAGGGTTGCTTTAAATCTGAGAAACACAGAAATTATAATTTTATAAATTATACCTTGCAAATTATAAATTTTTATGTACAAAAGTGAAAAAGGGCAAATTGCTGACAAGTCATTAAAACAACTCTTTTCATTGGTAATTAACAGTAAAATCCACCAAAGCAGAGTGTAAAAATCTGTTCTTTTCCTTTCCTGCTGAGTTCCTTCCCCAAAAAAACTTTGGAAGCTTCACTTGGAGGAGGGAAAGGAGGATTTAGGTGGATATCAGTGAATGGTTGAGTTTGGATATGATAGGAATGATAATGGAGAATTTCCCCTCTGCAGCAGTGCCAGGATTCTGAAACAGGCAGGAAACAGAACAAACTGCCCAAACGGGGAGGGAAATTTGGACACTTTGTGCAAGTTTGGAACTCCAGGACGGGCTGACAACAGAACTGATTTTGCTTTTCTACCCCAACAAATCATTACCAGGGAAAATCAAAATGTTTGCAAGTCCCTTTTGCCAATCCTGGGTTTTCACCTTCTAGGATTATCCTGAAACTGATTTTTTTTTCCCAGACACCTCTTCTGTATGAGCCCTGCATCTCTTTTTTGGTTTGGAATTTGGTGTCACCCTTGTTCAGATTAAGGGATGGGAGTTGTGGTGTCCTGTGCCCTGTTCAGCCTGGAGAGGAGGAGGCTCCAGGAGACCTCAGAGCCCTTTCCAGAGCTTGAGGGGGTCCAGAAGAGCTTGGAGGAACTTCTCATGAGGGCAAGGGAAAACGCTTTTAAACTGACAAAGGGCAGGGTTAGGTGGGATACTGGGAATGAGGAATTGTTCCCTGGGATGATGGGGAGGGATAGGGATGGAATTCCCAGAGCAGCGGGGGCTGCCCCTGATCCCTGGCAGTGCCCAAGGCCAGGTTGGAGCATCTGGGACAGTGGGAGGTGTCCCTGCCATGGCAGGGGTGGCACTGGGTGAGTTTCAGGACATTCCTGTGCTGGCAGGAAGGGCTGGCACAGCTGGCATTGCTCACCTGCACAGGAGAAGCTTTGGGCTGAGCTCAGGGCGGCCTTGCAGGGCCTGGAGGAGCCCCAGGAAAGCTGGAGAGAGACAATGGCCAGGGGATGCAGGGACAGCACACAGGGAGTGGCTCCACACTGAAAAATTGCAGGTTTAGGTGGGATGTGGGAAAAAATCCTTCCCTGTGAAGGAGGGCAGGGCTGGGATGGAATTCCACCCCTGGATCCCTGGCAGTGCCCAAGGCCAGGTTGGACACTGGGGCTGGGAGCAGCCTGGGACAGTGGGAGGTGTCCCTGCCATGGCAGGGGTGGCACTGGGTGATTTTTAAGGCCCTTCCAACCCAAAGCTTTCTGTGTGTCACAAATCCATGACCTTGTGCTCAGCAGAGCCGGGCTGGGATCCTCCCCAGCTCTCTCAGCAGGCCCTGGGCTGTGTGGGCCCCAGCTGCTCTGCAGATCCCACCCCAGTAACAGCAGAGCACGTGAGGCCGCACAGAGCAGAGCAGATCCACAAAAATAACAACTGAAAGGGACAAAACCCTGCAGAGGCTCTGGGGGATGGGCAGTGAGGGGGATTTCTGTTATCTGTGTTTCCAGCAGGGACGTGGGGACCTGTGGGATGCAGGAGCCGCAGGCAGGCACAGGGTGGACAGGAGGGAAGGTGGGATCAGGTGGCTGCTTTTGGGTGCTCTAAAAATTATCGTATTTTCCATTTTCCATCTCCTCCACCAGAGCTGGAATTTGGGTTAGGATTTGTGTGGAGCAGACACAAATCACTGGCTGGGCAAGATTTCCCAATTTTAATGCTTCTTTCCAGATTTCTTTGTGCAGTGACAGATGAGGTGCCCCCTTCCTAAAGCAACACATGGGCAGTTTCAGGAATATTCCTTTACAAAGTGGTTCTGCAACAGAGCAGTGTCGTGTTTTGGTAATGTCAAAATCTGGAAAGGGGAGATAAAAGAGCAGCTTTTACCTCAGAATAAAACAAAGGCATGAGAGGTGAAGCTGTGAGGGAAAAAGTTCATGGTGATCTTTCTTTCCTCACTCCACTGAGCAACCACAGGATTCTGTGACTGTTTTCTGTCAAAAGAGATTAAAGATGGATTGGAAAAGCCAAGATGGATTTCAGAGTTGCTCCTCTAGGGATGGACAATCCTGGCTTCCATAAACAAAACCATAATTTCGCAGAAATGCTTGGAGAATCCTGCTTGGCACTTGTGCAATGGGAGTGAACAAATGCACAAATTTTTTATCCAAAATATCAAGACTCCTTTTCTTTACCGCGGCATTTATCCTGTTTATGAGAATATGAAAATACAAATCTGTGGAATAGAAAAAAGCTGCTTTATTCTTGCCTTAAAGTCAAACTGTATTGTAGGATGTGCTAATAAGAGAAAAGGGATTAATGGAGAGGAGATACTTTGTGGAAGTGCTCTGGGAAAGAAACACAACTTCTCCATGTCCACACCATGGATTTTCTGTGTTCTTAAACCCAGCTCACTGTGTTTCAGCTCTGGGGGGGTGTTTGGACAAATCTGAGCTGGGATTTGAATTAAACCATTTAATTTCTGCCTCATTTATGGCTTTTACTGAGTTTACTCAGCTCCATCTGTTCGGGCAGGGAGATCTGTAGGCTGAGCAGGCAATAGGGAAATAATGATGAAAATAGAAATAATTGTTGGAAAAGAAAAACTTTGGTGAGTCTGATAAGGAAAACATGGATTTGGGTAAAAAATAAAAAGTGGTGCATTTGAAATGGACATCCTGGGCATGGAGATGGGCCCTGATTTCATGGAATCACAAAATCATGGAATGGTTTGAGTTGGAAGGGACCTTAAAGCTCATCCAGTGCCACCCATTGGGTGCTCCAAGCCCCAGTGTCCAACCTGGCCTTGGACACTTCCTGGGATGGGAAATCCACAAGAATTTGGATTAAAAACAGATAAAATAAATGGATAGAATGGAATGGAATGGAATGGAATGGAATGGAATAGAATAGAATAGAATAGAATAGAATAGAATAGAATAGAACAGAACAGAATAGCTGAGCTGGAAGTGACCCACAGGAATCACCCAGTTCCACCTGGAATATCTCTGAAGGATTTTCTGCTCTCTCCAGGATGATTTTGGTTCTCATCCTTCATCAGCTGATGTCTGCAACATGTTGGTCTCACCTTTTCTCTAGAATGAATAGAATCGTTTATACATAGAATTTTGAACATTTTTTATCTCTCAGATGAAAGGAGTTCACATCACCTCCAATGATGCATTTAGATAATTAATATTCCTGCATAATTAAATACAGTGGCCAAGTGTCTGTTATTAGATAAATATGCTCTAATAATTGAGACTTTTATTTTCCTTTAGTGTTTCTTACGCTATGTGGTTCAGTCATAACATTTTATTATTCATTATTTTCTCTCTTGACTTTCATATTTCTGTGCTTAACCCAGAGATCTCTTGACCCTTAAGAACTTTGTTGGGTTTCTTTCTTTTCCCTATTCTTGACAGCCCAAATTCTCTCTGGGCTCACACATTTGCTTGAAAGAACCTCAGTGATATCAATAATTTCACTATTAAGTCTAGATGCTGCATGCTTTATTTTTTTTTTTCAATTTTTTCCAAGCTTAATTGTGATTTTTCCTATTTGAATATTCAACATCTCCTTCTTTGCTAAACCTCTGAGCACCCCATTTTCTTCATCATCCTCATCAGAGGGGAGAATCTTTCTCTTAAAGCTCATCCAGCACCCATTGGGTGCTCCAAGCCCCAGTGTCCACCCTGGCCTTGGACACTTCCAGGGATGGGAAATCCACAAGAATTTGGATTAAAAATAGATAAAATAAATGGAGAATAGAATAGAATAGAATAGAATAGAATAGAATAGAATAGAATAGCTGGAAGTGACCCACAAGGATCACCCAGCTGTGATATTTTGAATTTTGATTTGGCAGCATCCAGCAGGATCCCAGGACTTTGTTTTCCTTTCGGCTTTACAATTGCATTTGTAATTCAGTTCTTTTTGCTTTGTTGTCCACTTCTGCTATTTTGAGAGTACTGAGTGGGTCACACTGGCAAATTTAACACAAAAAACTAATTAATTAATTTTTTACGCTAATTCACAGTCTTGAACATTCCAGAGCCATTACCGACTCATGGGATGAGGCTTCAGCCACAGCAAATCTCTGCTGTGTGGTTTCCCCCCCACCCAATGTGGAAATTTGTATTTAAAACTCCACACTGGGTGTGCCAGCTCCTCCAAGTGCCAGCTTTCCCCCATAGGGACCTAATTTTAATTAGAGAGACGAATGGGAAATTCAAATGCTCAGGAAACATTTCTTCCCCCTCCTTGCTAAATCCTTTTTCTGTGGTTGTATCTTCAGACCTTTAACCCCCAAAATTAAAAAGAATGAATATAGAATAGAGAACCTGTTTGTTGTGAGGCTCAGACCACTGGAGGGGTGAATTGGGTGATGGAGGCACAAAAATCAGGAGTAAAACTCAGCAGTTAAATCAAATTAAAGGAAGATCCCAAGTGGGTTTTGGTTAAAACCCTGTGGGGATTTGGGACAAAGCTGAGGATCCTCCTGCTTTCTTGATTTTCATTCTAACAGTTGTATGAAATGGATTTTCTTTCTTGTCCTAAAATGGTTCTGCCAAGCTGCAACCTTCAGTAAAAAATCAGAACTATTAATGGTGTCTGAACCATTATTGAGAGTAATCACCATTACAGATAAAAATATTCTATATTATTTATATAATAAATAAATATATCTATATTATTTCTATAATAAATGCAGATAGAAGAAATATAATAAATATATTATTTATTATTATTATTATTATTATTACAAACCCACTGAATTTCCTTGCTCCCCATTCTGTTGTTACTTTGGAGATTCCCTTAATTTCCCCAGAATACTTTTCCAAAATGTTCCAAAGTGCTCTAAAGAACATTTTTCCTTCCCTTTACCAATCAGGACAGGGTTTTTTTTGGAAATAAAGGAATTCCTTGTGAAGTGTTTGAACCCTACTCACTGAGAATTTTAGATTTTCTGTGCTGGCAGGCACTGACCCCCAAAAACCTGCTAAATTTAACCTAAAACCATAGAGGAAACTTCCAAAATTAAATAATAAAACTAAAATTGTAAGTGTACAGTTTAAATAGAAGTATGTAATATCACAGAGTAAAAAACATAGAGTTTAAAGTTAAAAAATATAATAATACATATATATATACACCATATACCATATAGTATATAATATATACTATATACTGCATAACATATAATATATAATATATAATATACAATATATAATATATAATATATAATATATAATATATTATATATTATATAGTATATATTATATATTATATATTATATATTATATAGTATATAGTATATTGTATATTGTATATTGTATATTGTATATTGTATATATTATATTATATATATTAATATAAATAAAAATAAAAGTTTTAAAACAAAAGCTAGTCCTTCTTCTTGAGTTTAAATAATATTATGTAATTAAATAACAAAGTCCACATTACAAACCACAAATAGCTATGAAATTAAAAGTAAAAATAATTGAAATATAATTTCTTAATTAAACAATTTATCCTTAAAAAACCTTATAAAAAAATACAGCTCAATTTTTTAGTTTATTAATAAAGTACTATAAAGCTCACCATCCCTGAATGTGAACCCAGACCCACACACTAAAGCAGCACAGAATGTGAAAAATAGAAAAGCTCAAACCTGCAGTTTGTGGTAGGAGCAGCATTTCTGGGTTTTTTTGCTATTAAATGCACCCTCAGGATTTCTCAGAGACAATTTGGATCCGTCCATCCATGGTCAGGGAGCTCTGGACAGTGCAGATCTCTGCCAGCCTTCATCAGGGCTCTGCTCTTGGTGTGCTCTTGGCTCCCCATCCCATGATGTGAACCCAGACCCACTAAAGCAGCTCAGAATGTGAAAAACAGAAATGCTCAAACCTGAGACATGAGCTGATTTCTGCTTCTGCCTAAAGCTGAAACACCAACAAGGGAAGGGCAATGTTCTGGGCAGGTTTGGGATCCTCAGGAGTAAATCAGCAGCCAAATGTGCTTTGTGCTTTCAGAGTACGAAATCGAGAGATCCTTTTTCCTGAGGATGAAGTGTGTCCTGGCCAAGAGGAATGCAGGCCTGACCTGCAGTGGCTACAAGGTAATGTCTATAAATTACAACCCCACCCCTGAAATATCCCACAATTGACAAGTTTATTTATTTGGGTGTTTGGTTTGGGTTTTGTTTTTATATATGTGTAGCTGAGGGCAAACTTTGTGATGAGAAGAATCGGAAGAGATCCCCAAAACGCCCTCAGTAATTCCGATTTAAACTCGGTGGCACACTGCCTCCCCTTGGTGCCTGGGAACGCCCTGGCGCTGCCGGGAGGGCACAGTTTGGTTTTATTCCCGTGGAGCAGGAGGAAGGTGAGGCAGGAACCCAGAGCAGGAGTTTGGACATTTCCCACATCCCACCCGGCTGCACCAAGCACCTCCTTGACCTCAGCACTCAAAACACTCAACCCTCGCCATCGCCTCGGGGTGGCATTGTACCACACCCCCGAGTCTGTTCATAAATCCCACCGTTTGTGGGATGTTCTTTATGTATGACACGAAATCAGAAGCCACGGCAAACACTGAAGTCGTGGAATAACAGCTGTCATTTGAGGAGTTTTTATTTTCATAGGTGCAGGCAGATTTTGTTTTCAGATTTTTAGTAGATTTTTTTTTTTTTTCAGATGTTCAGGCAGATTTTGTTTTCAGATTTTTAGTAGATTTTTTTTTTTTTTCAGATGTTCAGGCAGATTTTGTTTTCAGATTTTTAGTAGATTTTTTTTTTTCCAGATGTGCAGGCAGATTTTCTTTTCAGATGTGCAGTAGTTTTTATTTTCAGATGTGCAGGCAGTTTTTTTTCAGATTTGAAGTACTTTTTATTTTCATCTTTACAGGCAATTTTTATTTTCAGACTTGCAGTAGTTTTAATTTTCAGCTTTACAGGCAGTTTTTATTTCAGATGTGAAGGCAGTTTTAATTTTCAGATGTGCAGTAGTTTTTATTTTCATCTTCATAGGCAATTTTTAATTTCAGATTTGCAATAGTTTTTATTTTCAGATTTGTAGTACTTTTTATTTTCAGATATGCAGGCAGATTTTATTTTCAGATTTGCAGTAGTTATTAATTTCAGATGTTCACGTAGTTTTTATTTTCAGATTTGCAGTAGTTTTTATTTCCATCTTTACAGGCAGTTTTTATTTTCAGATATGCAGGCAGATTTTATTTTCAGATGTGCAGTATGTTTTATTTCCATCTTTACAGGCAGTTTTTATTTTCAGATGTGCAGTAGTTTTTATTTTCATCTTTACAGGCAGGTTTTTTTTTCAAATGTGCAGTAGTTTTTATTTTCAGATGTCCAGTAGTTTTAATTTTCATCTTTACAGGCAATTTTTAATTTCAGATGTTCAGGTAGTTTTTATTTTTAGACTTGCAGTACTTTTTATTTTCAGATATGCAGGCAGATTTTGTTTTCAGATATGCAGTACTTTTTATTGTCATCTTTACAGGCAGATTTTATTTTCAGATTTGCAGTACTTATTATTTTCTTCTTTACGGGCAGTTTTTATTTTCAGATGTGCAGTATTTTATTTTCAGATGTGCAGTAGTTTTTAGTTTCAGATGTTCAGGTAGTTTTTAATATCAGATGTTCATGTAGTTTTTATTTTCAGATTTGCAGCAGTTTTTATTTTCTTCTTTACAGGCAGTTTTTATTTTCAGATTTGCAGTAGTTTTGATGTTCAGACTTGCACATAGTCTTGATTTTCAGCCTTACAGACAGTTTTTATTTTCAGATATGCAGGTAGCCTTCCTTTATATATATATTTATATATATATATAAAAAGATTTGCAATACTTTTTATTGTCATCTTTACAGGCAGATTTGATCTTCAGATGTGCAGTAGGTTTTGTTTTCTTCTTTACAGGCAGTTTTTATTTTCAGATTTGCAGTAGTTTTGATGTTCAGATGTGCGATATTTTATTTTCAGATGTGCAGCAGTTTTTATTTTCTTCTTTACAGGCAGTTTTTATTTTCAGATGTGCAGTAGTTTTTATTTTCAGATGTGCAATAGTTTTAATTTCCATCTTTACAGGCAGTTTTTATTTTCAGATGTGCAGTAGTTTTTATTTTCTTCTTTACAGGCAATTTTTATTTTCAGATGTGCAGTAGTTTTTATTTTAAGATGTGCAATAGTTTTAATTTCCATCTTTACAGGCAGTTTTTATTTTCAGATGTGCAGTAGTTTTTATTTTAAGATGTGCAATAGTTTTAATTTCCATCTTTACAGGCAGTTTTTATTTTCAGATGTGCAGTAGTTTTTATTTTCAGATGTGCAATAGTTTTAATTTCCATCTTTACGGGCAGTTTTTATTTTCAGATGTGCAGTATTTTATTTTCAGATGTGCAGCAGTTTTTACTTTCAGCTGTGCATTTGCTGCTCTTTGAGCTGCAGGCTCACTCTGCTCCATCAGGGAGGGTCGTTCCCATTCGCTCTGCTGGGGATTCGTTTTTGGGGGGTTGAAAACCCCAAAAGCAGAGCCTGGGAGAGGGGCAGAGCTGCCCGCAGGGATGTGCCCACGGCGCAGACGTGGCTCTGGCTGTTTGCGCTCCTCCCTACCTGGCCGCGCCGATAATTCCTCATCGCACCGAGCCCTGTTTGCTCAGCTGCTCCCCACAAAAATGCTTCTGTCCCAGAGCTGAATCTGGAATCGGGTGAAAGAGCAGAGCTCCGGTTGTGACATCTCCACGTGGCTTTCTGGGTTTGTTAATTCCCAATTATCGCTGTTAATCAGAGGCATCACCTCCTTTGGCTCACCATTAAAAGTTTGCACAGTGAAAAATCAAAGGATTCTCTCGTCTGGAGAGATGTTGGCCTAAATTCACTCCATTTGACTGTGCTTAAAGCCAGGAGTTAATTTTTAAGGAATCACCTCATTAGCTGAAGCACAGAAAAAACTCATGGACCGAGTGATGGGGGAATTGAGGTCTGCTGGGAGATCCTCTGATTGCCCTTTTGCTGAACATTTAAATCAATGGAAAGGAAGAAGGTTGAGCAGGAGGAGCCAATTTCCAGGTGATGCTTGGCAGCTGTTTAGAGCACTAAATACACTGAAAATTAATTCCTGTCCACGGGACACAGTTAAAACCAAACAAACAGGGAAATTCAGCAAAGGGATGTGATATTCCTGCTGCTCGGGCCAGAAAGTTGCCAGGGGCACTGACGATTTCTGAGCACCAGCGCCGCACTAAATAAATCTGCTGGCCTGGAATAGTCCCCAGGTTGCATTTCCCCCTCCCCTTTAGCTGACACTGAATTTTTGCAGTCTAACGCTGTCATTATCACCTCTGTGAACAGCAATTGTACACAGGGATCCCGAAATCTGAGCTCAGGACCTTGGGCTTGGTCAAGTGTCAAGAAAAACAACCCCTCTGAACTCGAGCAGAGACCTCAAAACTCATTTCTTGCGCATTTGCATAAACACCAGTTAATTTTTATTGCTGTTGTGATGCATCAATGCCCGCTGGGTTTTTAAAGTGCCTTTTTTGATGTGTCTTTATTTACATCAGAGTAATAACTCGTTAAAATGTAAATGTTTTTAATTCATCTTTGAGTGTGTGTGGGAGAGAGATGGACATTTAAAATAAACAACTTCCAGATTTGTTTTTATCAATGAACAAGAATTCTGGCCGTATCTACAGGAAATCTGTATCAGGGAGATTAAAGTATTAATTAGAAAGCAATTAGGCAGTCCCCAGAGAGGAGGTGCTTCAATACTGGATTAATCATGCTGTCAGCAAACACAAAACTGCATTCACTGAGTCTTAATCTCTATTTACAAATTAACTGCAATCAACAGACGACCCAGAATTTAATTTTATGGGGGAGTGTGTCTGTTGGAACCATGGATAATGAGAATTTTGGGCTTTCTGTGCTGCCAGGAGAGAACACTCCATTGACCTGGGGCCCTGGAGAAGCTTCCAAAATTCAATAATAAAACTGAGATTAAAGGTGTGGAGTTTGAATAGAAGTGTGTGATATCACAGGGTGGGAAACTCAGAGTTTCAGGGTTTAGAATACAGGAATAGATGGAAAGCAAGGTGGAGGTTTTGGGGTGGAGGCTGCTCCTCCTTCTCCTTCTCCTTCTCCTTCACCTTCTCCTTCTCCTTCTCCTTCTCCTTCTCCTTCTCCTTCTCCTTCTCCTCCTCCTCCTCCTCCTCCTCCTCCATGGGTTTGGGTGGTTTTGTGTCATTGGATAAAAAAGTCCCCATTGCGGGCATGAGTGGTTGGGTATTGGGTTAAAAGTGAAAATGATTGAGGTGTCATTTCTTAATTGGGCAGTTTATCCTTAAAAGACCTTGTAGAAATAGATACAGGGCCATTTTGTAGCTTTTTAGTGAAATGCTGTAGCACTCATGACTTTTAAGACTGTAATAGTGATAAGAACTAACAAACATCCGAGTCTGAACGCAAAATACCATCTCAAATACTTTCAATCCTGACCCTGACCCAGGCAGAAAAGAAGATAAAAACACGAAATGTGTCTTTATAACCTCGTTGACGCTGGGTGGGCAGCAGACTTGGGCCTTTTCCATCAGATCCTGAGGGTGTTTTCCCCTTTTCCCAGGTGATCCACTGCAGTGGCTACTTGAAGATCCGCCAGTACATGCTGGACATGTCCCTGTACGACTCCTGCTACCAAATCGTGGGGCTGGTGGCCGTGGGGCAATCCCTGCCTCCCAGTGCAATCACTGAGATCAAGCTCCACAGCAACATGTTCATGTTCAGAGCCAGCTTGGATTTGAAACTGATTTTCCTCGATTCCAGGTAAGCAGCTCCTTCATCTCCAGCGCCGAGCGTTCCTGTGTTTGCGTGCTGTGGTTTCCAAGCGGGCCAAAACATCCGTGGAAAAAAAATCCAGCAGTCCAAGCTAGATCTGGAGCTCAGAGCCTTCAAAGCCTTTCAGGCAGCTGGATAGACCAAACTTTGTCTGGAATGCCAAGAAATAAGAGCCTGTCCAACTTAACCTGGAGTTACCTGAACTTTTAGGGTCAGCTGAAAGGTTCTTGTTGTGAGGATTGGTCACAGGAGCAGTGAAACTTTTTTTTTACCTGAAAGGACACAAATTTTATCATGCAAAGCCAGCAGAAGGAATGAGGATGTACCAAAAAAACCCCAAGAAACAACCCCAAAAGTGGAATACTGAGATCAAACAACTGGCTGGGGTCATCCAGAAAGATTTTGAGAGAGCAGTAAGGAGGAGAATTCTGTCTTTTGGTATAATGCTTTAACCATGAAACCAACACTAATAATGGGAATTAATTCCGTTGGCTACTGCACATGAAAACAGGACCTTCTTAAACAAAATTTTGGGAAAAACAGCTGAGGAAGGAGAGCCCTGCCTCCACTTCAGCTGATGGAGCTCTGGTGAGCACAGAACCAGAACTGAAATTCATTTGTGTGGTTTTGGAGCAGGTACCTTGTAGCACACAATACTTAGTCCAGTGCAGTCCAGGAGACCTTGAAGGGCAAATCCCAAATACACAAAGCATTGACAAGATGATCATTCTTCAAAAACCCTTCCCTGTGGGTCCCCACATTCCCCATTTCCCTGGCGGGCTGGATTTGCAGGGAATACATTCGTGCAGTGAATGTGGGAGAAAACCCCTGTGCCCGAGAGAGTGGAGGCCAACCACGCAAGGAGAGGCTTTTCTGCGTGCTCAGCCCAGGAGACAGCGGCTCCATCAGCTGCTGGGACACAAAGAGCTCCTTGTTTCCGGAGCCCTTCCTCGTTTTTTGGCACGCGCCGCTCCGTGCCGCGGCTCCAAAGGAGCACGAGGGGTTCAGCAACACGTCCTTGCATGTGGGGGAGAGGAAATGATGGGCCTGGGAGGAACTGCCTGGAGACAGAAGTGCCTTCAAAGGCCACAGAGCGAGCAGGGGTGTTGACAGGAGCAGGGACAGACCCAGAGCTGCTGCAGAGCTGTGCTTGCCAAGGAGCAGACGGGTGTCATCCACACGCCGCGGGACACGCGCGGGAATTGAGCTGCACCAAAGCCTTTTGCTCTCCCAGCTGAGCAAACCAAACTGCGTTTGATGAAAACAGGGGCGTGTGAGGAGTTAGAAAAAGCAGGTTTCAGGCTTGGTTCTGGTTTCCATACAAGGGGATGGATCTTGAGATGTAAGTCACAGCAGACAGCATGAAACCTTGGGAAGGTATTACAGTGACCTGACGAGGTCTCCATGGTGAGAGAAGGATGAGAATCTTGTTTCTTGATCAGAAGGCTGGATTTATTGATATATGATATATGATACATTATAACTATACTAAATAGAATAAAGAGAGAAGTTGCAGAGGCTGCTAAGCTAAGAATGGAAAGAAAGAATCTCTAACAAAGTTGTGTCCAGGGACTCTGTCCCCAGCTTGCTCCTGTGATTGGCCCTTAATTATAAACATGGAACATGAACCAATCACAGGTGCATCCCATTGCATTTACAGCAGCTGATAACAATTGTTTACATTCTTCTTCTGGGGCCCTCAGCTTCCCAGAAGATGCACAAATCCCAAAGAAAGGATTTCTACGAAAAAATGTCTGCGACAGGAAGGTGTTGCAGACATCTTTTTGTGAAAATCCTTTCTTAGGATTTTTCCTGCTGAAGCTGAGAAGTTTCAACGACAAAATGGAAACCATGGTTATGTGCTGCTGCTGTGGAATGCATCAGGTGGATTTTTGATTGGCCCATCCTGGATGTTTATAATTAATGGCCAATCAAGGCCGAGTTATCTCAGACAGAATCCAAGAGATTCCTTTTGTTATCATTCTTTTCTATTCTATTCTTAGCTTAGATTCTTAGCTTAGCCAGCTTCTGGGAGGAAACCTTTCCTTCTATTTCTTTTTAGTATAGTTATAATGTAATATATATGTCATAAAATAATAAATCAAACCTTCTGGACATGGAGCCAACATTCTCGTCTCTCCCCTCATCCGAGAGCCCTTGTGAACACTGTCACAGGAAGGAGCCACTCAAAATCCCTTTCTGGCCACCCGACACAACATAAACCACACAGGAGTTCATCCACTGCGGGCACTGGGAGGAGAAGACAGTCACTGCCTTCCAAAGTGAGCTGCACACTCTGATTTTTGTGGTGGATTCACTGACAGGGGGCTGAAAAAGACTTTGAAGAACTCAGGAGACCAGAACAGATCAGCGGGGTGAGCCCTGTGTGTCCTGTCACCTGCACAGCACAACCTGGAGAGCCCAGGCTGCCTGAGGGATTGATTTCACGTTAAGGAAGTGAAACAGCCGAGTTTATTTCCAGATTCAAGCTTTTCCAAAATTTGGGTGTCCTAGGAACTGTCAGTGGTGGTTTTTGTGTCACCAGCTTCAAAGTGAGACTGCACCTTTGGGAAAATAAATAAGGAGACCTTTGGGAAAATGAACTGCGCCTTTGGGAAAATGAGCCCCTGAACCCCTGGGCTGTGTTTGTGGTGCTTTGGCTGGGTTTGGGTGAGCTGTGTCTGTACGCACCAAGGGGCAGGATGGAGCTGCCACCCTGCTTTTAGGTGCATGAAGTCAGAAGGACTGAAACCTGAGCAGAATCTGGTCCATCATTATTTCGTGCTCCTGATTGGCTTCAGTGAGGATTTGGGGTGAGCACACACTGCAGAGGAGGAACACAAGCATCTGTTCAAAGGCATTTTGATGTTGTTGTCCTTCAGAAGAACCCAAGCCCTCAGCCCTCTCAAGCAGAACCTCCTCAGTCTCTGTGGGGTCCTCTGGGCTGGTCAGAATCAGGCTATGAGTACAGAAGATGCACAATAGTCACAAAACCTTTTAAAAATTAATCAAAATGTGCATTATCGTCAATCCTACAATGACAGGAATTGGTTGGGACCCCCTGCTCATCTCTGTGGACACTCCTGTGTAATCCCTGTGCTGTGCATCCTCACCAGTGTAAGTTCATACCAGGAACATCCTCTGGAATTCCATGTCCTGCCCATCCCCGCTCAGTTCATGGCATGAAGAGGTTTGGGGAATTTAAACTGGATTTCCTTCGATCTAAACTGGGGGACAACCTCCAAGGGCACCCTAGGACATTCCAGCTTCAATAAATACTTCAGTCCACAGGCCTGCAATTAAAACGTGCCTCTGCTGCTGCAGGAGATCCTCAGCAGGGACAATTGTACTGTCACCTGCTATGGGACTGTGTCACTTGTTAATGTGGACATTCCTTACTGTTCTGCCTTTTTTTTGGCAAAGAAAACTCAGGACATCCCAAACGCCCCCCACAGCCCTGGGTGAACAAGCCACAGTTTGGCTGAGCGGCACATTGCACTTTAGGGACTATTTTTTCCTCAACTAAATTTTAAAAAGTCCATCTGAAACGTGGAGTTTGACTCTTCATGTCTGACCCAGTGTAACTCTGACCTCTGAATTTGGTTCTTTAACATCTGCAGAGATGCTGCTGTTTTGAATTCGCTCCATTCTTCTACTTCTGGGATTTTATTTTTTGAAGTCTTGCCTCAGCTTTCCTTTCCTCACCCTGTGGTCCTCACACCTCCTTGTCTTTCCACATTCTCAGCTGCAATAAGCTCCTGCTTTTTTCTCCTGTTAGGCACCAGCCTGGATTTATTCACAGGCCCTGATCACATGTGGCCCAACACACCTTCTGCACTTGTAGCTCTGCAAAAGCAAATGAAAACGTGTCAGCAGCCCACAAGAGAGGTTTTATTGTTTCACGAGCAGCTCCTCGAGTGGAGGTTTTTGCAAAGGGTCCTGCATGGCAGTGGCAAAAGCCCAAGGTGGAAATCAGTAAAAGAGCTCTTTCTCCTGCCTGGGTGTACCAGGGAAAAGCTGCACCTTGCTTTGGCTGGCCTGAAAGGGTTTCTTTTCTTGTAAAGGTGAGGTTTCTGTTTCCAAAACCAACATTTCATCCCGCAGCTCTCAGGCACTGATTTGTTGGCACAATCAAACGCTGGGTCACTGAAAGGGATTATTCCTCGAGATTTTGTTTATTGCAGATTTTTTTCCTTTTCCAGGGTGACGGAATTAACTGGCTATGAACCCCAGGATCTGATAGAGAAAACCCTCTACCACCACGTGCACGGCTGCGACGTTTTCCACCTGCGATACGCTCACCACCTCTGTGAGTTCCTGACATGGGGCACAGCAGGGACCTGGAGCTGCTGGAGAGCACCAGGATGGGCAGAGGGATGGAGGAAAGGCTGGCAGGAAGGGCTGGCACAGCTGGCATTGCTCACCTGCACAGGAGAAGCTTTGGGCTGAGCTCAGGGCGGCCTTGCAGGGCCTGGAGGAGCCCCAGGAAAGCTGGAGGGAGACAATGGCCAGGGGATGCAGGGACAGCACACAGGGAATGGCTCCACACTGAAAAATTACAGGTTTAGATCAGATATTAGGAAAAGTTTTCTCCTTGAGAGGGTGGGGAGGCCCTGGAATAGAATTCCCATCCCAGCTGTGGCTGCCCCTGGATCCCTGGCAGTGCCCAAGGCCAGGCTGGGCACTGGGGCTGGAGCAGCCTGGGACAGTGGGAGGTGTCCCTGCCATGGCACTGGATGGGCTTTGAGGTCCCTTCCAGCCCAACCCATTCCATGATTTCCAGTGTTTCAGCCCTGCTGACCATCTGTGTTTTGTTCTGACACTTGAAAGAATAATTTTCCTCTCATAACCGTGCGTTGTAATCAAAACTCATTTTTCTTTGGTTCAACAACTGAAGATTTCCTATCAAGATCCATAATTGGTCAGATATTAGGAACAATTTCCTCCCTGTGAGAATGGGGAGACCCTGGCACGGGGTGCCCCTGGATGCCTGGCAGTGCCCAAGGCCAGGTTGGACACTGGGGCTGGAGCAGCCTGGGACAGTGGGAGGTGTCCCTGCCACGGCAGGGGTGGGATGAGATGATCTTTAGGTTCCTTCCAACCCAAACCTCTCAGTGATTCCATGATTCCATGAGTCATCCAGGTCCAAGCCTGGCTGATGTCACTGTTCAGCCCAAGAACCTGAACACTTCAAGCTATCGGGTGTCAAACTCTCCTCACCAAAATAATAATCCAGAATTTGGGGTGAGGGAGAATGAGCAGGGGCCAAAAGTAGAGGGATGTTGTGGATTCCACATCCCTGGAAGCATCCAAGGCCAGGTTGGACACTGGGGCTGGAGCAGCCTGGCACAGTGGGAGGTGTCCCTGCCATGGCAGGGGTGGCACTGGATGAGCTTTAAGGTCCCTTCCCACCCAAACCATTCTGGGATTCTATGGAATACACTGAGTGCAATGAAAAGCTTTGCAGACAACAAGCAGCATGCTGGAAAGCAGAAAAAAATCCTTTCCAAATCTTGACTGGAGACAGATTTTCCCAAGTTCTTGGCTATCACTTAAGGAAACCATTAATTGTGTAAATACAGCTCGATATGCTGGGCTTCCGAAAAGAAAAAAAAACAACACCCAAACCAACTTATCTGGCCAGTTTTTGTACTTAGGGGATCCAGGCTATTTTGAATATTTGGAATTAATTCTGGATGGTGGTTGCTTGAAGGAAAAGAAAACCTAAAGAGCAAGTAAATGAGAGGGGAAAATCTGAACTTCACTAGCCTGTGCTGTTAAAACAAAAACTATGCAGCAGCTCTGCATTCCTCTGAAATATGTTAGTAATAATCATCCTGTGTTTGAAGGGAATGCAATCCCAAAAACTCCTTGGAGGGCCATTCATTAGGAGCATGTGGATGAGGTTCGGAGAATGGATTGTCAGGAAAAAAATGACACATTTAATAATTTCCCATCTTCCAACAGAGTCACTAATCATATCTTCAAACATCTGGATCTGGGAAGGAGTTCATTCAGTAGCACATTAATTTGAAAAGCAAATTGAGGGAACGGCTGAACTCTGGATTTGGCTCCGTTTGCTGCAGCCCATACGAGGCAAAGATGACATCCAACAACCAGTGTCAGGGAATTCTTTTTCCAGATTGCTCCTGTAGGCTGGAAGCAGCCAGAGTCAAATCCTCCTTTTAGGCTTCCTTCTTCTCTTAGTGTGAGCTGCTGATGAGGATCTGGAATGCCGAGGAGGCTGTAGCTGTGTTTGGCCGGCCCAAGCTGAAATTGCAAGTGCTGAATTCTGCCGGGGGCAGGGTGTGCCACACCTGGGAAAGCAAAATCTGACCTTTAACAGCGAGTTCAGATTTACCAAAACATTATTGAACGCTCTGGGAAGAAAGAATGACCAGGGCACATGGAAAATCCCGTCAGGGACACCCTCCCTGTCGTGGTGACATCTGCATGTGGATGTGACTGCTGACCTGTTCAGAATAAACTCAGTTATTTTCACATTTCCACCAGACTGTTTTAAAAAACCTTCATAAAGCAGCACGGAGATGATGCCACCACAGCCACAACCACCTCTGGAAAAACAGTTTTCCACTTTGGAGCAGCAGCATGGATCATTCTGTGGCTGCCAGTTTGATCCATGTACGGCTGGAGTTTTAAATGAAGAGACAAATCATGTTCACTGAATTACCCACCACATCCTTCCACAAGGAAAGAAAAAAAAATCCCTTTGTGTAGATTAAAGATAAATTACTGTAAACTTTAAAAACAGAAGAAAAATGGGAGCCATGCATAGGAATTTATGAAAGCAGATAAATCCCAAGAAGCAGAAAATAATGAGTAATGCTTGGGCAGCAGAGGGAACAGTGCAGGGTCATGGTTGGAATACCAAGTAATGGGAATTATTAAACCAGATGTAAAGTGCACAAAGTCCCTCTGGGGAGCAGTGTGAGAGCTCCCCCCGCATCCATCAGCAAATGTCTCAGGAACATGAGCAGTGAAAGGTTGGCAGGTTTGTTGTACCATTCTATAAAGCAATCTGATGATGAAGTGTCACCTGATGCAGAAATCCAACGAGAAACATCTTACACCTAATAAGGGTATTAAGGGGGGGGAAAAAAAATAATAACCAACCCTAAACTAGGATAACCATTTGCTTTTCTTTAAGAGGAAAAAAATCCCAAACTGAAGCCCTGAAGCAGCTGAACTCAGAGTGAGGCAGCACAAGGAATAAAACAAAGGAAACAGTGAGGGGAACGAGTTAGGAGGGATAGAACAAGAACACCAAGCTAGGAGGGAAATGCAGATGTGAATATTTGCCCAAGGTGTGCTGGCAGCAAGGAGAGTTTCCTGCTTGAAACATTTGATTGGCTTCCAGCTCCAGGAAAACACTTGTGGCGTTTGAAGCTGTGTTATTTATTTCCAGAGCCCCTTTCACGCTCACAGTGTTTGCCCTGAAATGCGGCCACACAAACAAGGAGGCCCTGCCTGAGGGTCCTGCACTCTGAAACACAGGACAGAGTTCCAGTATGGACAAAATATCTTTGTGCCTCAGAGAAATCCCTTTGTTTGTGCCATTTTAAGGGGGATTTTGGGCATCCCACGCCTTGCAACATCCCTGCTCTTCCCATAGGAACTTGAACAGGGTTCAGGTGTCTGTGCCAGTGTCCCCAGCAAACCCTTCTGCTGCTCCCTGGAACTCACCCTAGGTATTTGTAGGGTAATTTCATAGAAAAACAAAGTTTCACCATCTCTGGTGTTGGGTCTGCCCCTGCTTTGCCGGCACTCAAACCTCCTGGCACAGCAGCACCAGGTTTTCAGAGGTCTGAAAAGAAAATAGGAGTTTGCTGGGCACTGTGCCTTGCCCAGGGGCCGTGCCCATGGCATGCCAGGGCAGCTAAAGCGGGACCTGCTGCCAGTGTGGAGCCAAGAAATCCATTTCTTGCAGGGGCTGTGCCCATGGCATGCCAGGGCAGCTAAACCGGGACCTGCTGCCAGTGTGGAGCCAAGAAATCCATTTCTAGCAGTGCTGCCCTTCAGTGCAGCCTGGGAACTCCCAGCCACACGCCCTGGAGCCTGCTGGAGCCTTTTAAAACAGCCCTGTGTGACAGCCCAGAGCCTTTCCCAGCTTCCCTGCGAAAGCAGGAGCCAGCCAGAGCCCTGGAACACCCGGTCACAGAGGGCACATCCAGAGGAGAAAGCCACAGCATCCTCCCCCTTGGGCTGCAGCAGAGGCCACCAAGAAGCCTGAGCCTGCACAGCTTGTCTGGGTGCGGGGTTTGCCTCACTCCCATTCCTGAGGTTTCCCTTTCAGCATCAAACGGGGCAGCTGAGCACGGAGGCAGATGGAAGCTGAGCTCACTCACTGTCTCACTCGCTGTCCCCCAGCCAAGGTCAGACTCTCCCCAGACTGCTAAAAAATCAGGAGACACAAAATCCTCCCCCATCCCCAGAGAAATACTGGTTAATCCAGATAATTAGGAAGGAAAGATGAACGCTGTAGACCTCTGTGGTTTTCACGTCTTTTCAAACGCTGTCTTAACTGCAGAGCTAAAAGAGGGATTTAAAAAAAAAATCAGAGGAAGAGGAGGAAAGCCAAAGGTAGTCCCAAAGCGCACGGAAGAACTTTGTTATAGTTAGTGATCCATGACAGCATTAATTTCTCTTTAGGAAGACTGAGTGCAGCAAAGCATTTTGAACTGAAGGAAAATGTGCTCATTAAACCAGCACAAAGACCTAGTTCTGAAAGCCCAGGCCACATTCCAAACGTTACCTGTTACATGGCCTGTGCTGAAATGTAAGGATCATTTCCTGGAACGGGACCATTTGGATTTTAGAATGAGTCACCAAATCGTAAAAGCACAGAATGGTTTGGGTTGGAAGGGATCTTGGAGATCATCTCATTCCAACCCCCTGCCATGGCAGGGACATCTTCCACTGTCCCAGTTTGCTCCAAACCTTGTCCAACCTGGCCTTGGGCACTGCCAGGGATGGGGCAGCACAGATACAGAGCACCACCCACAATTATAGAACACTCGGAAATAGTAAAACTGTGGCACAGAGACAATTATTAATATTTTTATAATAGAAGCTTTGAGTAGCCACTCCAAGACTTTCAACTCGCAGTGATGAATTGCACTTAAAAAATACAAATGTCTTTATATTTTCTAGGTGTGTTTACATACTTACACACGCACTCCTCATGATTTCCCATCCTCCCATAGAGAATTCCATGTAGAAATGTAGGAGTGGAAGGAGCACCAACAAGAATGAGGCAAAAAGCTGATACCTAAGAGAGATTTGAAACCCCAAATAGCAGTGGCTTGGTGATCACCATGGAGGGTGGGGTTTTGAATGTCTTGCAGGATCATGGAATGATGGAATATCCTGAGTGGGAACAAACCCACCGGGATCCCCCAGTGCCAGCCCTGCCCTGCCCAGAGCCCCCAAAATCCCAGCCTGGGCATCCCTGGCAGCGCTGGCCAAAGGCCCCTGGAGCTGTGGCAGCCTCAGGGCAGTGCCAGCACCCTCTGGGCAAGAACCTTGCCCTGAAACCCAACCTAAATCCCTCCTGGCACAGCTCCAGCCGCTCCCTGGGTGCTGTCCCTGTCCCAGAGAGCAGAAATTGATCTGCACAGAGTTTTAGGTGCTCATTTTGTACACAGGCACCTCATCCTAAAACGGAAGAATTGACACTTCCAGAAAGAACTGTCAGTTTTGGAAGAGCCTGATTTTCTTTGGGAGATAAACTGGGATTGAAGGAAAGTTTAAATAGGTTGGGATGTGCAATGGGTAGGAGAGGAGGCAGCCCAGAGAGGTGGCCCATGTGCTCCAGACTGTGGGAAACCTCACTGAGCCTTCCAGAACCACAAGGAAATGGATGAACATGAAGGAGAGGGATTTTTTATGTGGGCAAAATTCACAGAATTTCCAGAATCCCTGGGTTGGGAGAGACCTCCAAGGCCATCGAGTCCAGCCCAGCCCCAACTGAACCCTGGCCCCCAGTGCCACATCCAGGCTCTGTTAAACACACCCAGGGATGGGGACTCCACCCCTCCCCGGGCAGCCATTCCAGAACTTTCTCACCCTTGCTGGAGAAACCTTTTCCCTGCTCTCCAGCCTGTATTTCCCTTGGTGCAGCTCGAGGCTGTGTGCTCTGGGTGTGTCAGTGACAGAAAAAAGGGACAGGACAAGGGGAATGGTTTTAAAATGACAGAGAGCAGGTTTAGATTCCATTTCTCAATCATATTTATGAAAAGGAATTTCTGCCATTGCCCTCTTGTTTTGAACACAATTTGTGCAGCGAGCTCAGTCCATGATTTCCTAATTTACAATAAATAACTGTATAGGAGAGTAAGAGGATGGAGTTTCCAGAGGAATATCCAAGGCCACAAGAGAAGAACCAGCTTCAAAGGCTGGGCATTATCTTCTGGTGAATCCTGAGATAAAGGCCTGGCACTGAATCAGAAATATTTGTGGTTGGATTAAATATTTAGAGATGCTGCACAACTCCTGTTACAGCACAGCCTCCTGCCAAAATATCCTTGTTCACAGAGGATCCAGAATAGCTCAGGGAGGATTACATGGCTGGCGAATTTATCAGATATCTGATTCCCCTCTCTGTCCTTGTCTTTAAATAAATTGTCTTTGTTTGGGTGCTTCACAATCAAAGAGGTTTTTAATTCTACCCTTTAAAATCAACCTTGATGATTACAGAGGAAAAAAACCACCACAGAATAAAATACATGGCAAAAAACCAGATAATTTGTCAAGCTATGAGAGAAGTGCTTCCAAATAATGTGGAAAAAATCTCCAAATCACAGAATCCTCAGGGTTAGAAGAGCCCTTCAGGATCAAGCAGTTCCCACCCCAATCCCTGTCCCCAAGGGCCATATCCAGACTCTTCCTGAACATTCCCAGAGACTCCAACACCAATCTGGGCAGCTCAGCCCAAGGCCTGACCACTCTTCCATGGAAATTTTCTTTCCCAGTCTCCAACCTGAGCCTCCCCTGATGCAATTTAAGACCATTTGACCATTTTCTCTCCTTCTTTCAAAAGAATTTTGTCCTTTTCAAAATACTTTTGCTGCCTTGAACTTTTCCTTTTGTTGGAAATTTTAAAGCAGGGTTTGTGAAGAATGCGACAAAAGGTGACCCAGAGAAGAAGGAAGACAAAACTTAGGAGTCTTCACATTTTATATAAATAATAATGTGGTGTTATGAATCCATAGAAAGGGACAGGATAGGTAATTTTGTAGGGGATTATTTAAAGATAATTGGGAGGAAGAGGAAGGAGGGTGTTAGGACATAGGTTGGACATAGGAAGGGGAAGGAGGGTGTTAGAATATAGGTTGGACAAACTTAGGAGTCTTCATTTTAAAAAAATTTATATAAATTAAAAAAAATTTATATAAATAATGATGTGGTGTTATTAATCAATAGAAAGGGGCAGGATAGGTAATTTTGTAAGGGGTTATTTAAAGTTAATTGGGAGGAAGAGGAAGGAGAGTGTTAGAACATTGCTTGGACAAACTTAGGACTCTTCAAATTTTATATAAATAATAATGATGTGGTGTTATGAATCAATAGAAAGGGGCAGGATAGGTGTTTTTGTAGGGGGTTATTTAAAGTTAATTGGGAGGAAGAGGAAGGAGGGTGTTAGGACACAGATTGGACAAACTTAGGACTCTTCAAATTTTATATAAATAATAATAATGTGGTGTTATGAATCTATAGAAAGGGGCAGGATAGGTAATTTTGTAGGGGATTATTTATGGATAATTGGGAGGAAGAGGAAGGAGGGTGTTAGGACATAGGTTGGACATAGGAAGAAGAAGAAGAGTGTTAGGACTCAGGTTGGACAAACTTAGGAGTCTTCATTTAAAAATAATTTATATAAATTTTAAAAATTTTATATAATTAATGATTGGTGTTATGAATCAATAGAAAGGGTCAGGATAGGTAATTTTGTAGGGGGTTATTTAAAGTTAATTGGGAGGAAGAGGAAGGAGGATGTTAGAACATAGGTTGGACAAACTCAGGACTCTTCAAATTTTATATAAATAATAATGTGATCTTGTGAATCTATAGAAAGGGGCAGGATAGAGAATTTTGTGGGGCATTTTTTAAAGTTAATTGGGAAGAAGAGTAAGGAGGGTGTTAGGACACAGATTGGACAAACTTAGGACTCCTCAAATTTTAAATAAATAATAATAATGTGGTGTTATGAATCAATAGAAAGGGTCAGGATAGGTAATTTTGTAGGGGGTTATTTAAAGTTAATTGGGAGGAAGAGGAAGGAGAGAGATTGGACAAACTTAGGACTTCAAATTTCATATAAATAATAATGCATCTATAGAAAGGGGCATGATAGGTAATTTTGTAGGCGGCTATTTCAAGTTAATTGGAAGGAAGAGGAAGGAGGGTGTTAGAACATAGGTTGAACCAACTTAGGACTCTTCAAATTTTATATAAATATTAATGGATCTATAGAAAGGGGCAGGATAGGTTATTTTGTAGGGGGCTATTTCAAGCTAATTGGAAGGAAGAGGAAGGAGGGTGTTAGGACATAGGCTGGACTCAGAAATCTGAAAGGTTTTTTGCAACATCATTAATTCTGTGATTCCCTGAGGGAGAAAAGCACTTGGCTTGCAAATAAACCTCCCCAGGAAGAGGCCATGAGTCAAAAAAATGTGAATTTTTAAAGAATTTTCTTTTCCTTGTGTTCCCAGTGCTGGTGAAAGGCCAAGTGACCACCAAGTACTACCGGCTGCTGTCCAAGCAGGGAGGCTGGGTGTGGGTGCAGAGCTACGCCACCATCGTGCACAACAGCCGTTCGTCACGGCCTCACTGCATAGTGAGTGTCAATTATGTCCTTACGTAAGTCCAAATACTTTGTACCATTACCTGTTCTCACTGATTGACTCATTGACGATTAAATCTGCCAGGGTTTCCTGGCTTGTGTCTTCCGGTGTCGTTCTGTGCTCGCGTGTCGCGGCTTTCTCTGTTTGTGCGATCCCATCTCTTTAGCTGAGGGAAAACCTTGTTGTGTTAATTATTATCATTATTATCTAGATCTTGTGTTAATTATTATCATTATTATCTAGATCTTCATCTTGTCCAGGAAAGGGCAATGGAGATGGTGAAGGGGCTGGGAAATATCTCTGAAGGAGCTGGGGAGGGGCTGAGCCTGGAGAAAAGGAGGCTCAGGGGGGACCTCAGTGCTCTGCACAGCTCCTGACAGGAGGGGCAGTGAGGGGGGTCAGGCAATGGCCTTAATTTTGTCAGGACAGGTTCAGATTGGAGATTAGAAGGGTTTTTTCCTTTGAAAGAGTGCTCAGGCCTTGGGATTAGCTGCCCAGTGAGGTTTGGAGTCATTTTCTCTGGAATTATTCAGGAGTCATATGGATGGGGCCCTTGGGGTGATGCTGGTGGTGCTGGGTGGTGGTGGGACTGAATGAGCTTGAAGATCTCTCCCAAAGTTGAGCATTCTGTGATTTTTTGATCACAACCAACCTTGCAGCTTGTGTGGTTTAGTTACAAGCACACGCTGCTGGCAGGGGAGGAACGTTGCTCCTTTTCCTTTCCTCAGGGCAGAGACCAATTCCTGGCTGAGCAGCAGACAGATAAATTGATTTCTGTCTTTCCATGATTCCAAACCACAGAAAACCAGGGATGGCTGAGGGAAGATGATACAGCTCAGGCTCAGAGAGAGGGGACACTTCATCCAAGGGTGTTTATGTGGTTCCCAGTGGAATTTTTTGATGGACTTGCTTGAGAATGAGGTCACCCCATAAGATTCTCTGCTTCCTAACATCCCCACACTCAGTGAAAATCTTGGGAGAGTGAAAATTCAAGCCTTGTGAACGCTAACATGTATTTTTACAGGAGTTAGTTTGGATTTTCCTGTGGTTTTTAATTTACTGGGCTGTTCTTTTGCAGAGATATTGAGTACAAGGAACTTCAGTTGTCACTGGACCAGGTTACCATTTCCAAGTCACAGTTTTCATGCAGAAACTCAGTACCTACCTCGCAGGAAACAAGGAAAATAGTAAAACCCAAAAGTAATAAAATGAAGGCAAAACTCAGAACAACACCTTACCCACCACAGGTAAAATTTCCAGCAATATTTAATTACCAGTTGTTCTCACAGAGTGCTTGGGACAGTGTAGAGATAATCCAGGACTGAATTTACTATAAAACAGACTATAGGATTGTCCGCCCCAGGAAATCCCTCATAAATCAGGATAAAATTAGATCCTTTTTCCTTGCGGTGGAAAGTACAGGTAGCCCAAACCTGCTCTAGCAAGCGATGCAAAACCTTTGGGATATGGAGCGTGTGAAGCACTTCAACCACGACGTCCTTTCTTGGCAAAAAGAAGAAAATCCTGTACTTGAAATTTGTGCTGTGAAAATCTGGGCTGGTGTAGAATCTGTCATTTACTGTTGGTGTGTGGAGCTCTTGATGTCAGGAGGAATTTCTGCATGGAAAGGGAGCTCAGGCCTTGGCAGGGGCTGCCCAGGGAGCTTTGCAGTGCCCATCCCTGCAGGTGTCCCCTGGAGGTGGCACTGAGTGCTCTGGGCTGGGGACAAGGTGGGCATCGGGCACAGCTGGCACTCCATGGGTTGGGAGGGCTTTTCCAAACTTAATCCTGTGATTCTGGAAAACTGAACTGTCAAAATTATCAAATCAAAGCACTTTTTTGGTTCCCATGTGAAGGCAAAGTCGTGAAGAGAGAACTTCAAACGCACCGCTCAGTCTGTCCCTTGAGCCAGCGAGGCCCAGCTCTGGGTGCCCGTCTGACGTGTCCTGTACTTTCCTACAGAAGTTCCTCCTTTAACTCTCTTCCCCTGCTCTTTCCCCCCTCTTTCCCCAGCAATACAGCTCGTTCCAAGCAGACAAACTGGACTGCAGCCAGGTGGGGAGCTGGCGCTCCAGCCCCGCCGCCAGCGCCGCCGCCCTTCAGGAACAGAACTTCCATTCAGAGAGCAGCGAGCTCCTGTACGCCCCTCCCTACAGCCTGCCCTTCTCCTACCACTATGGACACTTCCCTGTGGATTCCCACGTCTTCAGTGGCAAGAAGCAAATGCTGCCTGCAAAATTCGGGCAGGCCCAAGGGGCGCCCTGCGAGGTGGCGCGGTTCTTCCTGGGCGCGCTGCAGACCAACGGCGAGTGCCAGTGGCACTACGCCAACTCCCTGGTCCCCAGCAGCCAGTCACCCTCCAAAAGCCTTCCTGAGCAGCCAGTGAACATCATCAGGCACAACCTTGCACAGAGTTATGAAGGTGGGTGTCGCTCTGAGCCAGGAGGAAAAGCTGGGCCGTGCGGTGGATGGGGAGGATTTGTGTTCGCGGTTTGAAAAATGGTTTTGGTGCCTTGGACGCCTCCCTCAGTTTGGGAGGGACCTTGGGACACTGAGCACATCCAGAGGGGCCAACGAGGCTGGAGAGGGGCTGGGAACACAAACCCTGTGAGGAAGCCCTGAGGGAGCTGGGGGTGCTCGGCCTGGAGAAAAGGAGACTCAGGGCTGCCCCCATCGCTCTCACAGCTCCTGAAAGGGGCCTGTGCTCACCTGGGGCTGGGCTCTGTCTGCAGCAGCACTGACACACCCAGAGCACACAGCCTCGAGCTGCACCAAGGGAAATACAGGCTGGAGAGCAGGGAAAAGGTTTCTCCAGCAAGGGTGAGAAAGTTCTGGAACGGCTGCCCGGGGAGGGGGTGGAGTCCCCATCCCTGGGTGTGTTTAACAAAGCCTGGATGTGGCACTGGGGGCCAGGGTTCAGCTGGGGCTGGGCTGGACTCGATGGTCTTGGGGGTCTCTCCCAACCCAGGGATTCTGAAATTCTGTGAGTGGCTCCCTAGAACAGAGGCTAGCCAAGATTAAGAGAATGTGAGCAGGTATTTATTAAAGGCTCCACAGATACACCCAGGGCACTCGGAAGCCTCCAGAGGCCTCACCCAAGCTGGACAATGCTCACCAGAGTTTCACACAATTATCAGTTTGGTCATTTCCATAGCAGGGGTTAATTCTCCAATTACAGCTTCAGGTAATGAAGTCATTCACCCCCAGTTTGCTCCTCCCAATTCACTTTTGTTTGTATTTTCAGGGCCTGAGGCTGTGGGGTGTCCTTGGGTCTCAGGCCTGGGGGGATGGTTTGGTCTGACCAAAATGTGGAGACAGTAACCAACACTTTACAAGGAGTTCAGAATCATGCACTAAGGCAGTGCAGGATTGAAAAAATAGAAAAGCTGAAATCCTGAGGTTTCAGTTTAGGAAGGACAGAAAATCAGAGGCAGTGAAGTGTAACAATCATTACATTTCTGGTATTCCCATGTTCCTTCTTCCCATTTCCATCAGCACTGGATTGGGAATATTATCAAAGCTTCAGTTGACAAAATGCTCTCACAAAAATCACTTTTAGAACAGCACAGTGATAGTGTGATTGATCCTTCAATACTGGCACAATTTACCCTCATGTTTTGCACTCTCAGAGTTATTTAAGTGGCATTTCTCAGGTAAGTCATGGCTGAAGTCAGATTGAAACTTGACCTCCACAGTAATTTTTGATAATTTTAACACAGAAATGAAAATAAACACTTCTATTCCCATAAAAATTGAAGCTTGTCCTTTCTCAGCACGAAGCCACTCTGAATGTCTTTCCCTTACAGAGTGATAATTCTGCTTTACTTGATAATAATTCTGAATTCGCAAATGTCTCCCACCACCTGCATTTTTTTTACTGTGCGGATGGTCAGGGATAGAAATTAGAAATTCTTTGAGGAAAGGCATTGACTTCTCTGTAAGAAATAGCTCTGTAAGACTTCTCTACAAGAAATAACCTTGAAAAATTATAACACAACCAAATTTAAAGCTGCTCAAAATACCCTCTAATCACAGAATCAGGGAATAATTAGGGTTGGAAGGGAATTCTGGGGATCATCTCGTCCAACTTGTTTATTTCCAGTGTGTTCAGCCAGGACAGGGCTCTTGCAGTGGTTTTGGCAGAGGTTTCTCTCTCATTTTAAGCACTCCTGATCTCACAGCTGCCCCAGCTCCAAAATGAAACTGAACCAAGTTGTGACGGGCAAGGAACAATGTTAATCAGCCAAAGAAACAAAAATATTTGGCCAAACCAGACTCTGGCAATTGAGGCTGTTTTGGGATGGTGTCAAGTATCCGTAACTCAATTAATAGCATTAATTACTCCCCTGACCCAGCTTCCCCTTCAAGCCAAACACGACTCTGAATTTAATTGTTTTCATGAATGAGCCCTGGAAGTTCTGCTGAGATTTCAGGTTGCTGCTGATTTTAGCAGGAGCAGCCTTGGTTGGCCTGGATTTCCCTCCTGTTCCCTGCTTTACTTTCAGTAATTGTGAGAATTATCAAGAACCTGTCACAAAAACATGCAAAAAAATATTAAATAAATAAAACCCCACCACATCTGAGTTTATTCAATCTTGTTAAATATAGGAGTTCTTGTGTGATTGAAGGCGTATCTGAAAGTGTCAGAGAACATCAACAAGTGCAGAATTCAGCTCAGCTGCTGCAGAAATCCTTCATTTAAACTCCTTTAAGCAGAATTCCACTTAATCACTTTCCAATCCTTGGTTCCCATCCAAGTCTCTCTGCATTCACAATTTTCATTAATTAAAAATCACTGATGAGGACTGAGGTACTGCTGTGCAGTCAGATGGAAACCTTCATTTCTTGGAATGGAGGAAGCATTAGTGGAAATTTAAAATACATAAATTAATTTTAAAAAATTATTTAAATATATTAAAAAATTAAAACAAAATGTTTAAAAATTAGGTAGTCTCCAGGGTACCATTTTAGGTAGGCTCTTGGGTACCAGAATCAAGAATTTATTCACTTATGGGTGTAGATATCCAAGATCCGAAGGGAATATTAAATATAAATATATTTAAATATAAATATGTTAAAGCTGAGCCTGCTGCATCAGACAGAAGATGGAATCAGACCTCAAATGCGCTTCCCACAGAGGAACAAATAATTTCTGCCCGGGGTTTTGTCCTTCTCAGGATGGTTTGACCTCACCCATGGTGGAGCTCACCTCGCTGCCAGCAGCATTTTATTTCACTTTTCTGTGGTTGGGGTGAAAATGAGCAAGGGGGAAGCTCCTCTCACAGCCCAGAGCAGGTTAAATCCTCTCCTTAGTTTGTGCTCCTCTAATTTGCTGCTTCCTTTGGTTGCTGCTGTGGACTGAGGGGGAAAAGGAGGAGTTTTAGACCAAAAATAGGAAATGGTTTTGTCCTTTCCGAAGACGCAGTGGGGAAAAAACAAAAAAAAGGAATAAAAAAAGAAAACCAAACCAAAATAAACACAAAAACCCCACCACCACCACCAAAAACTCTACCCTCAAAAAAACCTCAAAAAACACTGAACCCCCTCAAAAAACACACACAAAGACAAAACAAAACAAACCACAAGAAACCCCCAAAAAAACCCAAAAAAGGACCAAAAAAACCCCAAAAAACAAAAGCCAAACTCCCCCCAAAAACCCCACAAAACCTTCCCAAAAGCCTACAATTTTGAGGATAATGATAAAGACTTAAGTAAATCCTGCCTATCTCCAGTAAATCTGCAGGAATAGGGTAAGAATACCCCAAATCCCAATAAAAAAGGGATTTTTTACTGCAAGGAACTGCTGCTGTTTTTCAATCCCATCCCACATCACCATTTCCCCACCAGCAGGAAAATGGAGCTGTAATTCCAGCAGTTCTCATTTCTGGTTCTGCTTCCACTGAAGGTTTTGGTGCTGGAGTTGGGAAATTTGGGTTCTTTTTTGGTTGGGATATTTGGGTTCTTTTTTAGTTTGGGATATTTGGGTTCTTTTTTGGTTGGGATATTTGGGTTCTTTTTTAGTTGGGAGATTTGGGTTCTTTTTTAGTTTGGAGATTTGGGTTCTTTTTTAGTTGGGAGATTTGGGTTCTTTTTTGAGCATTTTGACGCATTTTGTTGGATATTTATGATGGATATTTATTGGGGAATTGGATGAAAGTTGGCTTGCTGCAATTAATTCTCGGCAAAAGCGCTTTGAGTTGTACTAAAAAATATACTTTTTTTCTTTAAAGGAAATACATATTTCCTTTGTGTTGAGGAAAAAAATATGGTCAAACTCAGGCCTGGGCAAAAGGGGAAAAGTAAACAGATCTTCCACTACAGACAGGATTTCCACCCAATTTTTCCAGCCTCGTTTCAAAGGCGCTGTTGCACTTTTGCTGAATTCTGAACCTTTGGAAGCCACTTTTTTTTTTTTTGTTTTTTTTTTTGGTTTTTTTTTGGTTTTTTTTTTTTTTGTTTTTTTTTTTTTTGCATCTGATCCCCCTTAGGTTGTCAAGGGCTGCTTTTTTCCAGTGGCTCACTGGAGAACTGCCAGCCAGGGAGCTTCAAAGCAGGGAGGATCTGCTTAGCATCATCCTCTTGGATCCAAAGGCAAAGCCAGAGCTGACATCTGGCAGCCGGCTTGGAGGCTCGGGCCATCCCGCAGCACACCCGGGGCAGCAGCTGCCAAAATCCCCGTGGGCCAAAGGCGTTTTTCTCCACGGAAAATAGCTCCTCTTGGAGAGATCAGAGGTTGGAGGACGACGGTGCCAAGCCATCAGAGCTCTGAAGAAGCACGTAGCAGATACGGCTGCCTGCAAATCAGATGTTTCTGCTTCGGGATCTGGTTTTGAAGCTTCTTCCACTTTTTCCCAGCTGGCCCAGTCATCATCATTAAAAAAAAAAAAAAAAAAAAAATCGTCTCAGTGAAGGCAACTGTGTTTTTAGTGAGAAGTTTCCTTTTTAGCCTTGGAATTGCTGCTGGTCACTCAGTGGTGCTGTTGGGCCTTTTGAGCCACCCGTGTGAAGCCACCAGCCAGGCCAAAATTCAGGAGATGAGGAAAAAGAGACTGAGAAAATCTGTGAAAAAACTCCCCAGGTTTAGCTACAGGGAGAAAGAAATGACATTTTGCAAAGGGAATTCCCCATGAGACAAAGAGACATTTTGTCTCACCTTTGTTTTTGGAGGGAGAAAAATGGAGAACAATCAGCTCCAACAATGCCTTGGGTGATTTGAAATTAGGGTTCAGAGCAGGACAAGAACAGACTGAGATAATCTAAAAAAATATCTTTTCATGGCCAGGGGTTGTACTAAGACCTGCTCTACCTCTGCCTTGTTTGATAAAAATGAGGGAGAAGGATTTTTTATAGGGGCAGAGAGTGACAGGACAAGGAGGGAAAATGGTTTTAAACTGCCCCAGCAGCATTGGAAATCACAAAATGAAAGGTGACAAGGCAGAGGCCAGCTGGTGGCTGTGATGCCTCAGCTTCTTCCAAGTTCTCTTTGGCTTCAAGAAATGGAGAAGGACAATATTTTGTTCAGAGATTAATGAAGAGCCATAAAGTGAAATTATTCCAAAGTGTAGGAGGACAAATCCATCCGTCTTGTGGACACCTTAAACCCAGAACACCTGAACATAATAAGGTGGTTACTACTATTATTATTATTATTATTATTATTATTATTATTATTATTATTATTATTATTATTGTCAGTAGCTCTCAGCAGCTACATTTATCTCACAATAAAACCACCAAATGTGGAGTTAAAATCAGAGCACTGCACAAATCCACTAGCTGGATTTGTGATCTGGAAGGGCCATTTTTCACCAGCTGGTGAGAACTCAGCTTCCTTCAGCTTCTCCTTCTTGTGACAAAATGTATACATAGAAAAGGGAAAGAATAACTTGAAAGGTTATTGTTTCTAGGAGGGGGGAGAAGAAATTGGAACCAGATTCCTGTTTAAATTCTGGTGTTAATTACGTGGTGCAACTCCCTCTGAAATTAATGGAGCTCTGCATATAAAAAAGAAAATAAAAGGTACAATTGAGCTATTTCTGCTTCCTCTGTTATCCATGAAGGCTTTGCCAGTCTATTACAGCACAGGGAATATTTAATTATGAATGGCCATGGTTACATCAGCAACCAATAGAGGGGAACTCCAAAAGTTTTAAGATGTTGAATAAAATGGTTAGAAAAACAGAAAATCCATTTTAAAAAAGGCACTTAAGTGTCCAGGACTTCCAGTGAACCTCGCACAAAACAAGAGTTTGGGTCTGACATGAGAAATTTGCTCAGTGTGTCATTTTTCCTTTAACATAAAACTTTCAAATGTGCCTTGGAGGAGCTGTTTAACTCACAAACTGTTCATAGGAGAGTGCAAAAAAAAATTATTACTCATATGGTACCAGTGAAAACCAGGGGCCTTTTCTCTCACTGCCTGTAGACAGGCGTGTACAGAAAGGAAAAGCTTCATAAGGCAAGCAGAGAATGGTAAAAATAACTCAAATTGCTTCAAGGGTTCAGTTGTCATGCAGAGACTGAGGAAAAGAAAGACTGCTCAATATATTTCAGAGGAAAAGCTGGAATAGACATCCCAGGCTCACACTGCTGAAAAATGAAGTATCTGGCTTCTTATTCTCTAAAAATACCCAATTTTTTCTCCCCCGTTCAACGTTGTAACCCGCATTTTCATCATTATCTTCCTTTATTACATGGGAATATCTTAAAATCAGAGATCCAGCACAGCTGAAGAGGTGTTTGTGTTGCTTTTCTAGAGATGATTTTAAGATCTGATGTCAGCTTTTCAAAGAGAAAAAGCAAAGCCTTTAACATGACCCACTCTGGGCATCACAAGGAGATTTTATTAATTAGATAATTACATGTCACCTTCTAATATCTTATCTAGATATTAAACATACCCCAAATAAATACCATGAATTACAGAATCAACAGAATTCTGCAGAAGGAAAAGATCTTTGGGATCATTGAGTCCACCCTCTGAGCTGGATGTTCTCCTGGCAAAGACGAGTGTCCAATGCACTCCCACAAAGACAGGAAGAATAAATTCAGTTTATTTCTGGTTATTATTCCACGATTAAAACAATTCCACTATTTTAATAATGGGATCGTTGATAGGTACCAAAGTAATCCAGCTTTTAGATAAATCTGAGAAGAGCTTACTTCTGGGGAAGATTTTTGGTTTCAGGTTGTAGTTCCCAACATTTCTTTGGTTGAATTGAGCTAAGATAAGTTCAGATAAGTTCATGCCAGTGAGTTGCAATTACTGCAGAGGCTCATTGTCAGCAATTAACACGTTTTTTTTCTTTCTCCTGCCAGTGCCACTGTCCAACAGGAGGTACAGCCAGGACGCCCTGCCCGAGGCCTACCCCAGCTGCACGGCGCCCGTGCCGGGCCGCTACAAAGAGGAGCTCTACGACTCTTCCCTCATGAAACACAGCAAAGCAGAGCCCAGGCTCCAGCCCCACGCCCACCTCATCAAAGAGGAGAGCAAGCTGGCTTTCACCAGAGACCTGCCTGACAAAATGCCCACCAACGAGGGCTCCTTCTCCAGCCCCCTGCTGCCCAAATCCGAGTGCTGCCAGGCCAAGGCCGTGGGACAGCTGAGCCACCTGCTGCCCGTGCCCTCGGCCTACGAGCAGAGCAGGAGGATTTGTGTCAAAGAGCCCAAATTTGGGCACATCAGCCACCACCCGGGCGGCCTGCAGGAGCTGGACGAGAGGATGAGCGCGAAGCCGGACCACGAGGCCGACGGCGAGCGGCTGATGGAGGTGAGGCCCTCGGGCCAGGTCCCCTTCGTGCTCCTCAACTACCACCACGTGCTGGCCAAGCACGGGGCCTTCCAAACCTCTCCCTGCGCGGCCACGGGACACGCGGGGGAGAATTATCCCTACAGCTCGGAGGAAGTCAACGCGTTCCTCTACAAAAACCAAAGCCCCTCCTCGGCGTCCTCCCCAGAAAGCCACAAGGAATCTGCACTACCCCACTACATTGGGACCTCTGTCATCATCGCCAACGGCAGGTGACGGCAGCACGGGGCGGCTCTGTGTTGAATGAAGAAGCCAAACTGTAAGGATTTGCTACAAAAAAAAGGAAACAAAATAAAGCATGAGGAAACACGGTGACATTTACTGAGCAAAGCTGGAGGGCAGAGAGGGACAAAGTGGTGAAGTTCCAGTGGCCAGGAAAATCCCTCCGTCCCTGCCGTGCTTCGGTGTCCCAGCCAGGGACAAGCCAGGTTCCAGATCTTATTTTTGTTATTTCATAGTGTGCAGCAGAAGGAAATGAGAGGTGTTATATGCAGAGGTTTATATGAAGAACATTTTTTTTTTTTTCCCTTGACCCTTCCTTAAAATAAACACAAGATTGTTTTTTTTTTTTAAATCATTATCATAAAATATGCATTCTAGTTTAGGGTTTTTTTGACAAATTGTGTGAAACCTCGCATCAACTCTCCAGCCAACCCCCTGACACATGGACTTTGTTGAGGGAGTGGTGATTTTGAACAACCACAACACAGCTGCCCTACCCAAACAGGGAAAAAAAGCTTATTTATTAATTACCAAAAAGTTTTAGAACTAAATAAATCAGCCCTACATTTGATTTATTTAACAGAGATTTCAGTGTTCCGAGATTGTTGCCACCACCATTTATCTTGACAAGGGACAATATGACAAATTAATAGGTACAAAGATAGGTATTACAGGGTTACAGGTCTTGTCATGGCAAATTGGGACAAATTATGGAGCAGGAACTAATTCCCCACAAATAAGAAAAGGAAACTCCTAAATCCTGTGTTTCCCTGGCTATTCTGGGGGAAGCCTGTGCAGATTTTCAACCCAGCCAGTCACAAATACATCTTAATAACAGCACCAGAAATGTTTTCTTTATAGTCAAGAGAATAATGAACATTTCTGCCTTATTTTGAACTTACCAGCAGAATGGTGAGCTTTGAAAACTCCAGCTCTTAACACGCTGAACTTCCTCCAGCATAAATCCTGTTGTCAGCACAAAGGTAGGGCTGGAATTCCCTGCTTGGAGCACTTCACAAATCCCAAACAGCACATTTGAAACACTCACATTTGGCCCAGCCAGCCAGGAGGAGATTTTCACCCCTTTATTTTTAATTCTTTGCCGAGGATGGATCTGTGGGAGTTTCACTGACAACACTCAGCCCAGGGTGGTTTCCAGCCATTTCCTCAAATATTGTGAGTGGATAAAACAACAAAAGGCTCCCTAAACAATAAATGTGGCTCTAGATCTCACTCAGCTCCATTTCTTACCCCAATTCAAGCTTAATTCACAATTTTTCAAACTTTCTCTCATCAGACTCTAAACAGAATTTCACTGAAAGACCTTGAGCACCCTGGGATGGTGGAAGGTTCCCAGGATGAGCTTTAAGCTTCCTTCCAACCCGAACTATTCCATAATTCTTTGAAGAAAATTCTTCTCTGGTTTGTGTAATATGGGAAAAAAAACCCTTGCTCATGGATTGCACCTTGTCAGAAAAATCATCATGCAATATCAGCCCTAAAAATTCCACATTCTCCACGTTTTCTATGCAGCAATAATCCATCCCAGAATGGTCTGGGTTGGGAGGGACCTCAAAGCTCATCCAGCATTTTCCAAGCCCCTGAAATGGGCAGGGAATTTTCCATTAGAACACAGAAATAAAGTTATTCCCTTCTGTGTATGAATATTTATTGCTCTGAGTACACAAAAATACTTTAAAAGCTTGACAACAACTTTCAGTATTTTTTTTTTCATTGCATCCCATTAAAGGTTCACAGAGAAACCTTTATTATCAAATTAACATTCACTTGGAAATGAACTTGAGCTGAACACTCTCAGCTGTTGCTTTCAATTGCACGAAAAATACATTTTGTGTTAAACAGAACAAAAAAAGCCAAATCAGTGATTACAAAAAAAAACCCCAAAACAGAACCAAAACCAGCAGAGTCGCTCCCTGTGTAACCTCTCAAGTTTGAGGAAGCTGGCAGCTCTCCAGAAAAGCCGTAAATGTGGATTGTGATCATGCTGACCCCACAAATCAAAGCCAGGAGCCACCAGTGGCTTCCCCAGTTGGTTCAGAGCCCTCCCAGCCCCTGCTCCCCATAAACGACCCCAACTCCTGAAAAGATAATTATGGCTTCATTTTGTTCAATCAAATTACAGCCATGCCCCACACAGAGGAGCCACTGGCATGGCTGGCATCATTAAAAAGAAACCTGATGCCCAACCTTTCTCCCTCATTAGTGGCACTGCTGAATTTGGGTGTTCCTGCAAGCCCCGCTCGCTATAAAAACACAAAAATCGGGGCTTTCGCTTGAGGAAAAACACCATTGAGCTTTTTCCAGCTCGAAAATATTTTCCCACCTTGTCATTGCCACTTCCAGGCTTTATTCCAGCGGCCTGAGCGGAGGAGGTGTTCCATCATCCTGCCCCAGGTGTTTCAGGGGAGGCGATGCCCTGGTTTTGCCACAGGAAATTTCCCTGCGAGGAAATAACGAACCAATTAAGAGCTCCCAGCTGATAACGCAGGGGAAGGCACAGAAAAGATGGCAAAAGCAAATGTGGGAAGGGTTTTTTTAAACAGCAATTCCATGTTCCCATCTGGGAGTAAATTACATTGGGAAAAAAATAGGATTTTTTTGGCCAGTTAAATTGCAGATGTTCTCAGGAAAATCACAGTGCAGAACAGGGCACTGCCGTCATGGTGGCAGTGTTTGAAGAATGAAAAGTGGTTTTAATAATGAAAGGTGTTTCTAATAATGAAAACTGTTTTTAATAATGAAAAATGTTTAAATTACGAAAAAAAAATGGTGGCACTGAAGGGGAATGTGAATTGAAATATGAAAAAAAACCCCTCATTTCTCTTTAGTATTTGAGCCACACCTTTTGTAGAGAGACTTCACAAGATTTTAACTTTTAGGGGTGCTCAGACCTGGCAAGAAAATCATGGAAAATGGGAGGAAGAGAGTGAAAGAGGGAATATTTTACCAAAATTATAGAAAATTTGGGTTGGGAGGGACTTTCAAGATCTCATTGCAGCCCCTTGCCCGTCAGGGAATCTTCCACCAGACCCAGGTGAAGCTGGAAAAGTGAATCCCACAGTGAGGTCTCCCAAGGTTTGGAAGCAATGGGAATAAAACAAGGTGATAAATGCACAGACCTGTCCCCAGCCCTCTGTGCCCTGGGATTTGAGAAACGCAATTTAAGGAAATTGTGCTGAATTTGAGGAAATTCAGCACAACAGGTGCAAAATTGGGGAATTCATCACTGAAAGTGCCAATGGATGGGAAATCTGCCAGAATTTCTCCAGAAATCTCAAGCCAGGACATAAATTCTTTATTTTTTCCAGCATTTCAGTCACACTTCAAAAATGCCACAGAGGAAATGTTGTAATTCCAGTTCTTTCCTGAAGGTTAGATTTTGCTTTTTTTTTTTTTTTTTTAATACGATGCAGATAAAAGCTATTTGGCAAGTGTAGGTGAAGGAGCACGCAACCCAACCAACCTATTCAAGCTCAGAATTATATATGTATTCCCTAAAAATGTAAAGCATTTTTGCTTATTTATTATGTAAAACAAAACTGTTAAAATGTTAATAAAATCCTGTAGCCAAAGGAAAACTGAGTTGAATTTCTCTTTTTTTTTTTTTTTAAATACAGAACAAAGAGTATTTCACAAAGGAGAACGGTGCATATTTGAAAATTTATTTCAATTGTGACATGTTCTATATTGACAATTAATGTACTATAAAACGCACAGAGAGTTTTTAAAATTTAAATGCATTTTAAACGAAGACACTTGGAAAATGCAAATAACACAGAATCACTAACGAGAAACTCAACACTTGACAATTCTTCCCTGCAGTTCTTTTTTCTCCATCATTTTCTGGCCTCTGCCCTTTGCTGGGCCCAGATTTAATTTCTTTGGTGTCTGATCAAGGCAGCGCATCCCCACCACCACTTAGCCATGCAAATCATGGTTTTTTATCAAACCAGTTACCCCCAGGAACCAGCACAAATCATTCCCCTGACAGATTATTTTGATTGTAGTTGCAAAAAGTAATTTTTATTTTTTTTTTCCAGGCTGCTGATGCAGCTGAATCAGAGAAAGCAAAGCGACGAATTTTTGCACAGTGAAGCAGCAGCATAAAGAATTAAATGCTTTAATATTATTTCCAGGTAATAGGTAATAGCCCTTGATTTGTTGGATATATTAAAATACAAAAAAAAAAAAAAAAAAAAAAAAAAAAGCTCTGAAGCCTTATAAAAGCTTTACTAGAAGCAGGATGTGTCTGAAATGTGAATTACATTATTACTTTTTCAAACCTTTGGAAGCAGCTTTGTTGCTGACTGGGCACGACCCACCCTGGACTCACACACGTGCCAACACGCCCAGAAGTTTTCCTATCAATAAACAACCCCCACAAATGTTTTCACCATGAGAAATGTTCTACCAGAGCCCAGCAGGGAAAAAAAAAAAATTAAAAAAATAAAAAAATAGAAATAGGGACATGGTAATAAATGGGTTTTTTGAAAGCACTTCATCAAGAAAATAGTTTAAGATATGAGCTCAGCCTCACAATGGAAGAGGTGTTTTACTAATCCAGACAGCGGAGTGAAATGAAACATTTTCAGGGATTATTCCACACCCGGGGACAGCCCACAGCACATCTGTCTGTCACACATGGGGAACAAGGAAAAACAGGATTTTCCTGCAAAAATGTTGGGGCACAGGAAGAGCCAGACTCTGCCTGAAAGAGTCAGGGATTTCTCCAGGGATTCATCCACAAGGACTTTATCCTGCTGCTCCCTGTCCCGTGGGGATTCTCCTTGTCTTTGGTTCTGAAGGAAAAGCAACAAACCCTTCTCCCAAATCCAGGAGACACCAGAAGAGGCCACTGAAAAGGCAAAGCGGCTCCCACAGTGCTCTGGCACATCCTGGTTTGGGCAGCTCTCCCTTGTGGAAAGGAAATTCCACTCCAAATTTCTTCCCAGTGCAAAAGTTTTGGGAATAACCTGACAATTCCCATGAGAACGGAACCAGCCCATCGCTAAGGCAGCCACAAAAGGACCAACAGCGACCAGGAAATGTTGCAGAATTTAAAAAATGCTAAAAAAATCCCTCTGCTGCTGCTCAGCTTTACAAACTCATTCTGCCCTTCCAAAATTCCCATGTTTTACCCTTTTCCCCATCTTTTTTTTGTCCCTGGTGAAGGGAAAAGGAAGTTTTTTGAGGAAGCCACTCAAACCCCAGCCTGAGGCACGGCCTGGTTGTTCAATCCCTCCAGGCACTTCCCAGCCTGTGTGGAACAGGAACAAAACACAAAAGGCAAATCCTAAAGGCAATCCCCACAGGCAAACCCTAAAGCTGAGACACTTTCAGCTACAAATTCTGGCTTAAGGTGAAGTTTTGTAAAACTCTGTGGTTGGAAAAGCAGCACCAGAGCTCTGCTTTGCTGCAGTTTGCTCGTGAAGGAGAAGGCAGAAAATAAATGAGGATGCAGCAGGAAGATGTGAGATGTGATTTTTTATAAATCTATATATAAATATATGTTTTTTTTTCTTTTTATTGAAGCTTTATTAAGCCAGACTCGAGTCTCAGTTGATCACAACATGCATTAATATTGAATTCTGATATCAAAGGCAGCTGCCAAACCTCCTCAGCCCAAAGCAGTTTTGAAAGCATCTGGTGGGGAAAAGCCAAACTTGGTGCGTCGTTTTAATTATTATTTTAATTATGGCAATTAACAGCTGTGTGTAGTTCTAGGCGATGCTGGTGTGCAGCCTCATGTGATTTGGATCATGGGGGAAAAAAAGAAAACCCAGCAGGGTTTGGACAATCAGGACAAATCTTCTGTGAGATGGAGCATGAAATCCCAAATTTAACAGGGACAATTTAATTTCTGCTCTTGCTGCCAAACCACCTAAACCCTAATATGTGAGGATTGGTCAAAATTACCATCACAGACAAGTTTCCTTGGTTTAAGACTTCTTGGCTTTGGAGCTGAGACAATCGAAAATGTTTGGATTGCTTATGAGGTGAACTTTAACCTGAAACCCCCATTTCTGGCTAGAAGACAGGAGTTTCCTTTCTGGAATTTCCAATCTGGCTGATCCACCATGAAAAAAAAAAAAAAGAAATTAAGGTGGCCACATCACACCTGGGACAAAATTGTCTGGGGAGCCGTGGTGGCCAAATCTCCTTGGGAGGAAACCCCACCAAGCTCCCAGTGGGAGCTCCAGGAGAATTCCCAGTGTGTTCCCCCACATGGAAATGTGCAGGCTGCCCCAAAAATCAGCTGCTTCCAGGTCAGCAGGGGCTAAAGCTCCTGCTTTTAGGGCTTAGCAGCAAAACCAGACCTGGTTTGGGAAAGGGGGTGACAAAAGGGCTGAGGAAGAGAATTTGGGCACGGGGGAACAGTGTGATTTCTGTTTCTCAATGGAATAGTTGTTTGCAAAAGGGAATTTGATTTATTCCCTTTATTTATTCACTTAACTACATTGAGATAATGATAAAATTACCACTAAATTCTGAGTTAGTGGTAATCATAGAATTAATTAGTGGTAATTGTAGAATCCCATCCCCTGAGATGGGATTCTACAAAAACCTGGGTGTGACACTTTTCCAGTGGGTTTTCCTTCCTGAAACCCCTTGGAAAACCACGATTTAAAGGACAGGTGAGATGATTTTACTCAGATCCAAGTGAGTGAGGAGAGCAGAGTGCAAATCCCTTGGATAACCCAGCACAGCTCCTCGGTGCTGATGGAAAAACTCTCCCAAAAACTCAAGGCAGCCATTTCAGAGTTGCAGACCTGAGATCAAAGCACAGGTTGGTAAATTATTGTAGAGGTTCTACACAGAGAAGAACCAAATCAGGATCTTCACCCAGACCTGGAATTAAGCACAGTGGTGATCCCAGCAGTTCAGGAATATGTGATGTTCCAGCTGGTTTTAGTGCAGACAACACAGAAAAACAGCATTTAGATTAAAAAAAAAAAAAAAAAAAGTAAAAAAGTAAATATTGTCCTGCACTGTGCTAAATCACACAGAAACAAAAAAAAAGGAAATGTTGAGCCACTTCAGTCTCTCCAGTACAGGGTGTAAATGAGGAGAAAGTTGTGTTCACCACAAATATTCTCTCCAGTACAGGGTGTAAATGAAGAGAAAGTTCTGCTCACCACAAAGAACAGATCCTTACAAAGAATGGCAGCAGAGGTGAGTTTTAATGTTAACGAAAAGAATAAAGGCCTTCAGCTGTGAGATCACCACCTCTCCTCAGCCGCCGACGTTACCCACGGCAAACACAACAACCAGAAGGCCAAACCAAACTGTGAGCTCCCCTCAGAGGCCGAGGTGGCAGCGCCAGCCCCAGAGCTGCTGTCAGTGCTTGGGCACGATGAGGTTCCTCAGCATGTCGAAGGAGTTGCCGTCAGGGTGCACGGACTCCACGCCCCCGCCCTCCTGGTGCACCTGCAGGAACCCAAAGCCGTCGATGCCGACGATCCAGGCCAGGGGCCCGTCCTCGCTGCGCAGCCTCACCCGCTGCCCGCTGCAACACAGAACCGTCAGTGCCGCCCCGGGGGGCGCAGGCCGGGGCTGGGGGGCTGCTCTGGGAATCTGCCACACACAGCTTTTGTGGAAAATCCTTTCCTTAGGGTTTTCCTCCTGAGGAGCTGACAGGCCTCAGGAATGAAATGTGAACATTGATTATCTGCTGCTCTGGGAATCTGCCACAGACAGCTTTTGTGGAAAATCCTTTCCTTAGGGTTTTTCCTCCTGAGGAGCTGAGAGGCCTCAGGAATGAAATGTGAACATTGATTATCTGCCGCTATGGGATGCAACAGGTGCATCTGGGATTGGTCTCATGTGGTTGTTTCTAATTAATGGCCAATCACAGTCAGCTGGCTTGGACTCTCTGGTCAGTCGCAAGATTTTATTATAATTTCCTTTTCTACTCCTTTCTAGCCTTCTCATGAAATCCTTTCTTCTATTCTTTAGTATCATTTTCTTTTAATATAATATATAATTTTCTTTTAATACAATATAAAAATTTCTTTTAATATAATATATATAATAAAATGAGTATAATATATAAAAATCTAAAAAAAATTAATATAATATAATATAATATAATATAATATAATATAATATAACATAATATAATATTATATTATATTATATTATATTATATTATATTATATTATATTATATTATATTTAATATAGTATATATTTTTATATAATATATATAATTTTCTTTTAATATAATATATATCATAAAATAATAAAGCAGCCTTCTGAAACATGGAGTCAAGGTTGTCATCTCTTCCCTCATCTGGAACTCCTGTGAACAGCACAGTTCACACCTGGTGTTCCCAGAGGGAGCCCAGGCCCATCTGCAGCAGCCCTGGAGCTGCAGAGGAAAACTCCCCCCTTGTGCAGGATCCCTGCTGCAGCAGAGCCACAGCTGGCACTGCAGGAGGGCTGAGCCCCATGGCATGGGGCTGGGACACCTCCCTGGCACACAGGGGACAGGGCATGGCCTCACTCTGGCAAGGTTCTTTTGTATTACTGCATTTTTATTTTTTTTTTTCCCCTAATAAAGAACTGTTGTTCCTATTCCCATATCTTTGCCTGAGAGTCCCTTCATTTCAAATTAATAATCATTCAGAGGGAGGGGGTTTACATTTTCCATTTCAGAGGAGGCTCCTGCCTTCCTTAGCAGGAGCTTTTCAAACCAAGGCAGCAGCTCATGGACACTGAGCAATTAAAACTGATGCCTTAAGATTTTATCTTTTCTATTTTCCCAATCCTGTACTGCCTTAGTGCATAACTCTAAACTCCTTGTAAAGTGTTGGTTACTGTCTCCACATTTTGGTCAGACCAAACCATCCCCCCAGGCCTGAGACCCAAGGACACCCCACAGCCTCAGGCCCTGAAAATACAAACAAAAGTGAATTGGGAGGAGCAAACTGGGGGTGAATGACTTCATTACCTGAAGCTGTAATTGGAGAATTAACCCCTGATGTGTAAATGGACCAAACTGATAATTGTGTGAAACTCTGGTGAGCATTGTCCAGCTTGGGTGAGGCCTCTGGAGGCTTCTGAGTGCCCCGGGTGTATCTGTGGAGCCTTTAATGAATACCTGCTCACATTCTCTTAATCTTGGCTAGCCTCTGCTCTAGGGAGCCACTGCAAGGCATCAAAATCACCTCAGAGGACTCATCAGAATCATTAAAAGGATCATGGAAAGGTTTGGGTTGGATCATCCTAAACTCTCTCCACTGTGCCAGGCTGCTCCAGGCCCCAATGTCCATCCTGGCCTTGGGCACTCCAGGGTTCCTCAGGGCTTCAGCACCCTCACAGGAAAGGCTTCACCCTCTAACAGATTATTTCATTTCTCACCTCACTGGTTCTTTACACACAATGACTTTCAGCAGCATTTTCTACCTGTTTTAATGTCCTCTTGTGGAATGGACGGAGTTGGAGTTAATCCAAACAATCTATTGTTTTTTCCTCCTAGAAGTACAGCAGCTTCATCCATCTCAAGCCAAATCATTCCAAATCGCCTTTGTTTGGGGATGATACATGTAAAATACCTGGAAGCATTCTTTAACTCAAGCTATCACTGATTTATTATGTGCTGCTTTAATTCTCCCTTAAAAATGTGCATCCTTCTTGGGAGTGTATTTTAAACTATTCACTCATATCTAAGGGAATTTTCTGGAAAAAGACAAAATACCCATGAGTTCTTCCACCAATTTTATGAAAAGAAAGTTTGAGAATTCTTACCTGTGTACCCAGTACTTGTAGTACTGGGGCAGAACTCCATTGGGCCCCTTCTCCTGGAACAGCTCAATGAGCCTCTCCAGCACAGTCACAGTCCTTGCAATGAGGCAATCTGCACTCAGAGCCTTCAGCTCCGTCCCCTCTTCCCTGTTAAACTTTGCAATGAGGTCATTGATGCAGATGGTGGGGTTGCTGTTATTCACATTAAAGCCAAAGCCTGCAGAAGACAAAGAGGAGGACACAATCAAAGAGACAAACTCTTTGTTAGCACCACAGCCAGATTTAATTCAGCTGCTCCCTACAATGATCCCTCAGGATGGCTCCCAGAGCTGGCCTCATTCAGCCTCTCACACCTCTGGATCTTCTTTCTCCTGTAATTACAATTCTCAGCTCAGATTTTGCTCTTTTTCCTCCTCAGAGTCACAGAGGCCAATCCAGCAGAGCCTTCCAACCCCACCAGTGAGGGCTGGGAGAGGACAAACTGCACCTTGGTTCCAGAACCTTCCATGTGAGCCATTCCTGCGCTCCCTGGAAGGTGCTCAGCCCACTCAGAGAACAACTGATCCCACCTAAGATGGAGCTTGATCCCAAAACTCAGCTCAGAGCCCTTTCTGCTTCCTGCAGAGAGCTCAGTGCCCTTTCCAAACCCCAGACCTTGCGCTCAGCTGATAAAGCCTCGCTTGGCTTGCTCAGGAAAGCCCAGGAGATTTGATTTTAACTTTGTGAGACTCCAGTTTGCCTAATCCATCTCACCACAGCATGTCCCTTAGAAGCCTCCAGCCTCTCGCTGACATTTCTCCAGCTGCAATTCCCAAATTCTGAGTTGGCAGAATGCCTCCCTTGTTTGAATATGGCTCCTGGGGCCTTTTCTGCAGCCTGCTGAAACAGCCTGCCAGGGATGTAAAGAACTATATTGTATTACCTGTTTATTTTTTTCTCCTAATAATTTGGGTTTTTTTTTTTTTTTTTCCTTCCCTCAGACATTTGGGATAAAACTCCCTGTCTGTCAATCAGGTTTGGGCAGTTCTGTTTGCAAGGAGATGTCTTGATTTGTAAATTTGCTGTTAATAATTCACAATTTGTGTTAACTTTGAGGAGAATTCCTTCAGTGAAAAGGAGTTTAACAAGTCAGGGAATAAACACAAAACAAGGCACAGTGATCCCAACACGCCAGTGCTGTGGAAATGAGCTGAAATTTGGGTTACTGGAAAGAGATAAAGGAAAATGAACTGGAAAATACAACGAGCTGTGCCAGCAAATCCCAACTCAGGTGTCTGCAATCCAGTGTGAGGGAACAGAGACACCACTGAGGGGTCACAGAGCCTTGGGGTCCATCAGGATCACTGCTCAGCAATCCAAAAGTGGGACACAGCAGCCACCCTGCAGCTGAAGCCCCAACAGCTGGGAATGAACACGGCCAAGGGGAAAAGGCAGCAGGAAATTGGAAAGCCACGAGGGGCTCGGAGCTCTGGGGGCACTGTGCAGCGTCCATGAGAGAGCAGAGCCCTCAGCAGCGCTGATGTGGCTGATGGATGTTGCAGTGAGGCTCCATGAGGAGCTGGACGTGCCTGAGCAGAGCAGAGCGGGGTTTGCTCGCTGGCTGCCCCCTGCATTCCGCTGGCGCCTGGCCCTCACATCAATGGTGAACCTTCTCCTCAGAACTCCTCCTCCACAAGTCCCAGCACCGTAAAGTTCTTCCATTTCAAACTCCAAATTGGAAAAACAAGGTTTTTTTGGGTTTGTTTTTTTTTTTTTTCTTCCAAACTGTCTTTAAAAGTCTCAGCGTGGAGCGTTGTCACCTGCAGGGCTTGAGCAGTGGAAATGCAGGTTTGTCTTTGATCTTATTCTCCTGAGCTCCTCCTTGGAGCAGTGGAGCCACAGAGATGACCCTTGGTTTCCATCATTGTGACCGACCGTGTTCACAGCGGTTTTCAGGTGAGGGAAGAGACAAAAATGTTGACTCCATGTTCAGAAGGCTTGATTCATTATTTCATGATATATATATATTACACTAAAACTATACTAAAAAGAACAGAAGGAAAAGTTTCATCTCAGAAGGCTGGCTGAGCTAAGAATAGAAAGGAAAGAATGATAACAAAGGTTTGTGTCTCAGACAGAGAGTCCGAGCCAGCTGGGCCGTGGTTGGCCATTAATTGCAAACATCCGAGATGTGCCAATCCCAGATGCACCTGTTGCATCCCACAGCAGCAGATAATCAATGTTTACCTTTTGTTCCTGAATCTTCTCGGCTTCTCAGGAAGAAAAAAATCCTAAGAAAGGATTTTCATAAACAGATGCCTGCGACACACCATTATCCTCATTTATGGGTGGTTCTGAGGAATGCCATGGAAAGGGCGAGCTCAGTGCCTGGAGGTGGCACTGAGTGCTCTGGGCTGGCGACAGGGTGGGCACAGCTGGCACTCCATGGGCTGGCAGGGCTTTTCCAGCCTCAGGGATCCTGGGATTCTGCCTAGGAAAGGATCCTTTGGAAGAGGGGAGATGGATCTGAGACACCTTCGCTGCTGGGGAAGCTGAATCCCATCACTCCTACCAATCCCAGAGCTTCAATGTCATGAGGGCCCTCTAGGACTCCATGAAACACAGCACTGGAATGATGGAAAACATCCTTGGATTCACATGGAGCAAGGAAGTTTCAATTTGAAAATCTCCCAGCTGAAAACAGACTGGTAAAAACAGGCATTTATCTATACCTCAGACCTTCCAGAGGAATATCAGAGAGAATGGATAGAGAAAATCTCCATTTGAATTGGAATATTTTGATGTTCAGGGTTAGAATGGAAAGGTCCAACCCAAACATGTGAAGTGCTTAAAGAGATACTCGATATAATGAACTATTTTTGGATGTATTCCTGCTTTCCTTGTGTTAACCAGGCTGTAGGAAAACATGGAAGTTGTAAATGGCTGAAGGGGCACAGAGAGATTTCTAAAGTTTCCGTGCAATTTCCATTCTGTTGGAGTCGATTATTTACAACATGGAGGTATAAAATGGAACGGAAAATGTCCTGTCTGGCCATGTTTCACAGAAAGAGGTGACTTCTTCAACTCTTTTCTTGTTTGCACCTCTAAAATCACAGAATTTTGACAGAAACAACACCGTGACCACTCCATCTTTGCAGGATATTTACTTGTGCTATATTCAAATAGCAAATATCATCTTTTTCTTTACCCTTTTAGACTTGCTAAGGAATTTCTTTCAATTTTTTAGACACAGCACAGACAATTACTTTTGGAACCAGAATCTGGGAAGTTTCTCAGCAGATCTGGGATGCTTAGGGGAAAACTTCCTTATCACGGAGCAGGATGATTATCAGACTAGAGATGAACAAAAATATCTCAATAATTAAAAAATGAAAAAACATTACTCTGTGCATGTAGCTCTTTTGATTTAAAAGGCATGTTCTTCATTTAACTATTTGACATGTTCCAAAAAATCCATAAATTGGAAAAAAGGATGGATTTTTCAGTATATTCCACATAAATCAAGGAGGACAATTCCCCTCTCCCATGTAATGCTCTTCCTTTGAACTCTCCTACACCAACCCAGATGCTTGCATTTATGTTTTACTTGTCAAGCATATGGAGTTATTGAGAAGAATGAAAACATTTACTTTTTGTGCTTCCTCTGGATTGAATGTTGTGCTTCATTTCCTTATGCCTGCTGTCATTATTTGTTCTCATCGTTGCCATTTTTACTGCTACAGACACTGATAACAAAATCCTCCAGAAAAAACCCAAAAATCGGCAAGAAAAAGCTTCAAAACAGACATTTACCAATGAGAATATGAAATGTTGTTTCAATGAGTGTTGAGTTCACCAGAACCCCACCAATCTTCATCAGGTCACTGTAGTAAATATCATTTGGCCACTTCACTCGCAGCTCGATGTCCTGAAGGAACAAAAGCAGACATTGAGAGACATTTATGGCTCATTCATCACCCCATAATCTGTAGAGAATCCCAGAATGGTTGGGGTGGAAGGGACCCCAAAGCCCACCCAGTGCCAGCCCTGCCATGGCAGGGACACCTCCCACTGTGCCAGGGTGCCCAGGGCAGATCTGCTGCACCTGAGGGGACATCAGCCCTTGGCAGGGGGGCAAAGCAGAGTTAAAGGTTTAGAATCAATCATGTTACAGCAAGAAAATCTTAAAAATTATCAAAATCTCAGTGCTTGAACTTCCCTTTTGGACTCAAGTCCTGCAAGGCTTTTCCGTATGTCCATGTCATGCCAACTGCAGCGGCCACGAACAGTGGGATGATCTGCAGAGTGATGGAATCATGGAATGGGTTGGGCTGGAAGGGATCTGAAAGATCACCCAGTGCCACCCCTGCCATGGCAGGGACACCTCCCACTGTCCCCAGTGTCCAGCCTGGCCTTGGGCACTGCCAGGGATCCAGGGTGGAATTCCATCCCAGCCCCTGCCCACCCTGCCAGGGAAGGATTTTTTCCCACCATCCCACCTAAACCTGTAATTTTTCAGTGTGGAGCCATTCCCTGTGTGCTGTCCCTGCATCCCCTGGCCATTGTCTCTCTCCAGCTTTCCTGGGGCTCCTCCAGGCCCTGCAAGGCCGCCCTGAGCTCAGCCCAAAGCTTCTCCTGTGCAGGTGAGCAATGCCAGCTGTGCCAGCCTTTCCTGCCAGCAGAGCTGCTCCATCCCTCTGCCCATCCTGGAGCCTCCTCTGGGCTCTCTGCAGCAGCTCCAGCTCCTCCTGGGCTGGGGCAGCTCTGCAGGTGGGGAATCACCTGAGCAGGGCAGAGGAGGAGATTTTTCTCTGCCTCTTTGCCACGCCCAAAGTGCTGCTGTCGACTGCTCCTCTTAATGAGAATCCACTGAAGTTCTCCACAAATGCTACAGAAAATGGAACCCTGCCTGAGGAACCTTGCAGGAACTGATGCCTCAGCTTTGAGCTTTTCTGTTTTTCAGATTCTGTGCTGCTTTAGTGTGTGGGGCTGGGTTCACATTCAGGGATGGTGAGCTCTGTGCACAGAGCAGGGAGACAAAACAATTCCTGCTCCAGCTGGGCACCAAGGACAAATGAGCCAAATCTCAGCCCAGGAGCACAAACCCCGTGGGCTGGAGAGAGAAAAACAAGCAGGGTGGGACTGCCTGGGCTAAAGCTGGGATGGGACAATGAACTGCAAGGTGCAAATGGAGCAGAACTGATCCCAGGGACAGCCCCCGTGCCCGGCCGTGCATTTTGGGGCCATTTTGGTTCATCTTGGGCGCAGCCCTGGCTGGGCTCTGGTGCTGCCCAAGGTGCATCCATGGAGGAGATGCTGTGAATGAATCCCTGCTTTGTTCTGTAGCTCTGCCCAGCTCTGCTCTGGGGCAGCCTGAACAAGGCATCAGCAGCAGCCAAAGAGACACTGACATCCTGAATTTCAGAAAGGAAACTCAGCAGACAGGAGAAATCCCAGCTCCCAACCACACAAACGGTTCAGAAACCTCCCAAAGCTGTCCCTGCTGGAAACACAAACCGAGCAGCGACAACATCCCAGCCCCACAGAGCAGCTTTTGTGCAAACCACAGGGCTGGGCTGAACTTTGCACTGGCTACTTGAACACAAAAAGAAAGCAAATGTGCTTCCTGCAGCTTGAAACGCTGCCCACGGCTGCTGCATCCCCAGGGGCAAATTATGGGAGGTGCTCCAGGCCTACAGGAGTCGCATTCCCTCCCGTTGTAGGGGGTGAAATCCCTTTACAGGATGTGTGAAAGCTGCACCTGGGTCCGTGTCTACTTTCCTGACAGATTTAAAGGCCAGGGAGGAGTCCATGACACGTCCACTGACAGGAAATACTACCTGATTTTGCTATCAAAGCATTCTGAGGGAAAGTATCACCAGCTCCTATTCGTTATGGGAAAGAACTTGGCTCCCTGCACTGGGGGAAGGATTTTAGGGCACTCTGGAGACGTGGGAGGAATGACGCAGTGGAATGGTGCTCTCGGTGATAATAAAAGGGGGAAGCACACACCTGTGAGACAGCAGACAGTAGCTCTGTGACTGAAGTGACAACAGCAGCAAGAACAGCTGGGGCAGCTGGGTGTTCTCACGGCTGTTGTATTTGTGGGGTGTCCCCATGAAGGCAGGAATGATGAATCTGACTCCATGTTCTCATTCATTATTTTAAGATACTACATTATATTAAAGAATGCTATACTAAACTGTACTAAAGAATACAGAAAGGATACTTACAGAATGCTAAAAAGATAATAATGAAAACTCCTGACTCTCTCCAGAGTCCTGACATGGCTTGGCCCCGATTGGCCAAAGAGTGGAAACAACTCACAGCAGAATCCAATGGAACAATCACCTGTGGGTGAACAATCTCCAAACACATCCCACATGTGAGCACAACACAGGAGAAGCAAATGAGACAAGAATTTGTTTTCCTTTTTCTCTGAGGCTTCTCAGCTTCCCAGGAGAGAAATCCTGGGCAAAGGGATTTTTCAGAGAATGTGAATGCCACACATGATTTGCCACGGAGTGGATTCACCAGATACCACACAAAATGTCACCAAATAAGCTAGAAATGGAGCAATTATTGTCTTCCCTCACTAGAGAGAGACTCTGATGTTCTCAGAATGGGAGAGCAAAGCATCCTCTTGATTTAAATCCCATTTGCATCCTCAGCATGAACATCTGACAAGGGAACTTCCAACCGAGCCCTCAGACCTGCGCTGGGAGGACCCAGAGCAAAGGCCTCGGTTACTGCTGGTTCAGCAGGGTCAGTAATTGTGGCCATCCTAAAAACCATGAATGGTGATAAACTGAGCCATGGACCTCTTGGAAGCAGGATGGGCAGAGGGATGGAGCAGCTCTGCTGGCAGGAAAGGCTGGCACAGCTGGCATTGCTCACCTGCACAGGAGAAGCTTTGGGCTGAGCTCAGGGTGGCCTTGCAGGGCCTGGAGGAGCCCCAGGAAAGCTGGAGAGAGACAATGGCCAGGGGATGCAGGGACAGCACACAGGGAATGGCTCCACACTGAGAAATTACAGGTTTAGGTGGGATGTGGGAAAAAAATCCTTTTTGTTCCCAGAGCAGCTGTGGCTGCCCCTGCATCCCTGGCAGTGCCCAAGGCCTGGTTGGACACTGGGGACAGTGGGAGGTGTCCCTGCCATGGCTGGGGTGGCACTGGGTGATCTTTCAGATCCCTTCCAGCCCAACCCATTCCATGATTCCATCACTCTGCAGATCATCCCATTGTTCGTGGCCGCTGCAGTTGGCATGACATGGACATGAGGAAAAGCCTTGCAGGACTTGAGTCCAAATAAGAAGTTCAAGCACTGAGATTTTGATAATTTTTAAAATATTCTTACTGTAACATGATTGATTCTAAACCTTTAACTCTGCTTTGCCCCCCTGCCAAGGGCTGATGTCCCCTCAGGTTCAGCAGATCTGCCCTGGGCACAGAAATCTCTTTACTCTCCAAATGCTCAGTACAGCACACACATTATTGATCCACATTTTTCACATCAATATTTGGAACTTCAGTCACCTTTTTGCTCCTGAATGGAATAAAATTTAAAAATGCCACAGTACATCAGGGCAGGCACACAGGAGCAAAACCACCTCCATTCATAAATGAGCTCCTTCCCCAGCCATCCCCATGTTTTATAAAACTAACTCTTGTCCCTTCGTTTTTAAGTGGTCAAATTATCCACTCCAGCCAAATGTTTTATATTGCAAATTTTTGCCCTGAAGCATTTTGTTTTTCTAGTCAGGTTATGAAGCACTGAATTTAGAAGGGTTTAATAGAAAGGCTGACAGACCCTAAACTCCAGCAAAGCTACTGGGTGCCACTATAATAAAGTTCATGTGTAAATGTGTATAAGTCATTGATTTTCTGTAATATAGGAAACATATGCTTTAGTTAACTACTTCTGTAAAATACCAAAGTTTTATAGTTAGCAAATATTAGGAAATGGTAACATTAAAAAGGAGATATATGAGGTGATAAAGAAGACTGGTTCTTCATTTTAATACTGATGACAGGACACTTGATTCCCTCTCGAGAGCAATTCTCCTCAGTTCTTGCTTTAGAAATCAGTTTTCAACCTTAAACAAGGCTTGGAAAAATCCTTTAAAAGGGATAAAGTGACCACTGAAACAGCCCCAACAAAAAAGCAGAAAAGGATTTGTCAGTTTTATTCATTTTTCCCTCCTCCTTATTCTCCTTCAAAATCAAAACAAATCAGCTCCATTGCTGGGCAAACAAAATTGACTTTTTCTTTACTGCTGAGGATTGAGGCTTAAGTTTCGTAAGATTTAGAGCGAAATGAGTGCAGTGCATTTGATCAGCTCAGCAAAAAAATACTGACCCTCCGGATATTGGATTTCTCCAAACATATCAATAACCACCAAACATCAGGAATGGTTAGGTTTAGGTTCTTTTTAAGAAGTGAATTATGCATTCAGCCATTAGACACAGAAAAGCCACAGCTAAAATCTGAATTTAATGGAGCTTGAGATGAGTTAGAAGGACATACCTCATATCCTGGGATGGATCTGACTGCCTCCACCACGGCCAGGGACACCAGGTGCTGGATAAAGGGAATTCTCTGGCCCAGGTTGGAATGCAGAGGGATGGAGAGGTGCAGAGTGGACAGGGCACAGCCCATGGGGCTGAGCCAAACGTTCCCACCACGACCTGGGCAGGGACAGGAAAAAGGAGAACTTCAACTTAAGAAAAGAATATTTATAAAGAAGATCACTTTGTGAATATAGATAACAAAAGATAGCTAAAGATATAGATAACTAAAGAGAAAGATTCAAAGATATCCGTCCAAGAATGTACCAAAATTCCTTTAATGCAACCAAAGATTCAAAGATATCCATCCAAGAATGTACCAAAAGTTCCTTTAATGCAACCAAACCAATTTTCCAAACCAACTGGTTTCCAAACCAATTTTGAAAGAAAAAGGGTTAAACTGCAAAGCTTTTTCTTCAAAAAAAATTTGGAATTTTTAAAATATTCCCATCCCTGTAAGTGTTCAAGGCCAGGTTGGATGGGGCTCTGAGAACCTGGTTTGGTGGAAGGTGTGGCAGGGGGTGGAACAAAATCATCTTTAAGTTCCCTTCCAACTCAGGCCATTCTATAATTCTGTAATTCTTTAAGGTCCCTCCCAACTCAGGCCATTCTGTAATTCTGTAATTCTTTAAGTTCCCTTCCAACTCAGGCCATTCTATAATTCTGTAATTCTTTAGGGTCCCTCCCAACTCAGGCCATTCTATAATTCTGTAATTCTTTAAGGTCCCTCCAACTCAGGCCATTCTATAATTCTGTAATTCTTTAAGGTCCCTCCCAACTCAGGCCATTCTGTAATTCTTCAATTCTGTAATTCTTTAAGGTCCCTCCCAACTCAGGCCATTCTATAATTCTTTAATTCTTTAGGGTCCCTCCCAACTCAGGCCATTCTATAATTCCGTAATTCTTTAAGGTCCCTCCAACTCAGGCCATTCTATAATTCTGTATTTCTTTAAGGTCCCTCCCAACTCAGGCCATTCTGTAATTCTTCAATTCTGTAATTCTTTAAGGTCCCTCCCAACTCAGGCCATTCTATAATTCTGTAATTCTTTAAGGTCCCTTCCAAATCAGGCCATTCTATAATTCTGTATTTCTTTAAGGTCCCTCCCAACTCAGGCCATTCTATAATTCTGTAATTCTTTAAGGTCCCTCCCAACTCAGGCCATTCTATAATTCTGTAATTCTTTAAGGTCCCTCCAACTCAGGCCATTCTATAATTCTGTATTTCTTTAAGGTCCCTCCCAACTCAGGCCATTCTGTAATTCTTCAATTCTGTAATTCTTTAAGGTCCCTCCCAACTCAGGCCATTCTATAATTCTGTAATTCTTTTCTGTAATTCAGTTCTGAGCTTCTGAAGGACAAGCTGCTGCTCAATTTCCCAGCATGTCCTAAATCCCCTGCTCCCAGGATTCTCCTGGTCTCTGCTGACAGACACATTTTAAAGATCTCGCTTTGTTCAGGTGTAAAAGCATTTCTAAAAATGCTCTGTGTGCACCCAGAAATGCGCCCAAACTCTGAACCACCCTGCTCTGAAAGCAGGGAATCATCTCCTCGTGGATTTGTGCTGGGAAAAGCTCCCTGGGCCACACGCTCTGCTCCTGCAGCAGAATAAATGCGGCTTTCAAAGAAGTGCCAGCATTTTTCTGGGCAGGAAACACGACTTGCTTACATTTATCTGCTCGGGCAGGTCCTTCAGACTCAATCTCAGGCCCCAGCCCTGCTCCAGCTCGCCCAGTTTCAGTTTCCATCTGCAGCTCTGACTCGTGTTACACTGAGTGCAGTGATGGCAGCTTTTGTGACTGGCAAAACCTTTTTGGCAGGAGCCAGGAGACCATTAAATCATTTCTGCAAAAGCCACCAAACATCCTGAAAATGTTTACTTTGGTCTCTTGTTAACTTCTGGGTTTTGAGTTTGAATCCGCAGTTTGAGCAGGAGGAGAAGAGGACAGGCTTATTCTATGGATTATATGATCAAAAATGCTCATAATGCAACTTAAAATGTTCTATTTTGTGTATTTAATACACATTTATGAGTGAAACAAGGAGATTTACTCACCTTTCCCTTGTGTTTGTCGAACAGCCACTGCTATTAAACCCATCTCCTCAGGCAAGTCGAACATTAACCTGCCAATTAGGGAAAAAACCAAAAAACCCCACATGCTTATCAGCTGCAACACCAAGCTACATTCATGAAAATCAAGGCTTAAATATCAGGTAATATTTTATGTTAATGTTGCACCACCATTTTTTTTCAGTTAACATTTAATCCTGATCCAAACCCATTAAAATATTAAAAAAATGATTGGCTGGAAAACGATAATGTAAAATATTATTTTATCTGAAATAAGTCAGAGCTATAGTTCATTTCAGTTCTGATAACCCAGGTTTTGTATTCCTTCACTTCTTCCTCAAGTGCTCATGTTTTGGGTGTCCCTATCCTCAGCAAGTGACAACCAGCAATTCCAAACATTTGTTTCTACTTACAGCGAATTTTTGTTCATACTACAAAATACAAGAGCAGCAGTTTCTGATTATTTAGAAAACCAATATGGTGGCAATAAAGCCGTTTAAAAGATACACTATCCCCTGAGAACTAATTATGATTTAACTACAGTAAATAAATCTACACCTTCTGAGAGCTCTAGAGAACACTGGCTTATTTTAGCCTTGTGTTCTGCTTTTAAAATAGTTTCACTTAAAAGAATACTAACTTTCCTCTGGGGATAAGTAGAAAGTGCACTTTAACACCACCAAATGAGTCAATGCTACACTTAAAATTTAAAAAAAAAATTTTAAAAAAAGAAAAGAATAAAAAACCCTACTGTGAGAACTTTGTTCAAGTCACTTTTAAACAGATCTGAACTGCACCACGATCCTCCTCCATTTCACATTTTCAGGGTTATTTCAGAGATAAAACATATTGAAGATGTTGTCTGTGAGCTAAGCCCAAAAAGGGATGTCTAGCCCACAGATCTGCTTCTCCCACAGGGACAAACCATGTTGGTCATTCCTACAAAAGCAATCTTGTCTCAGGGGTGAGGGCAGCCCAAATCAGAGCAAACAGCACCATTCACAATGATTTCCTGTGAGAAATGCATTTGTAAACAATTTCCAAAATGTGACGGAAAGTTTATGTATTGTTGTATATTTGTAATACTGAGAGAAGGTGTAAATAAGATTTAAAATATGGTTTTGTAAAATGATTAGGTATTTTAGAGAATTAGAACCGCAAAAGATGTATTGTAGTAAGGCTATGTGAGGAAAAAAATACAGGTAATTGGTGTTAGAAGTAATAGTAGTATTGTGTGGTAAAGGTTAGTAAGTTTAAATACATAATAGTTATAAGTTTAATTAAAAACATTTATAAAGTATTGTAATTAAGAAAGAGGTTGGCTTTGGATGGAATGGCACTGAGTTTTACATCTCTTGTATGTCACTATTCGAGACTCATAACAGAATAAAATCTTTTTAAACATCTCTCAGTTGGCTCATCTTTTAACAGCTGAGAAAACCAACAATTTCCCCTGAATTTCAGAGGGGTTTGGGAGCTGGTTCAAGATCTGCAATTGAGGAGGTCCCACAGAGACACAAATTCTTCGTGCTGAGATGAAGAACCATCCATTGCTCCTGCTCCACAGGCTGATAACAATGAGACGTCAGCAACTCCTGGGGCTGTGGCAGCACCAAAATGCAAGAAACCCAGAGATTTCAGGGCATCTTTAAATGCCTGACTCAATTTAGGTTGGATGTTAGAAAAATGGTTTTTAATGGAAAAAGTGAGAAAGTTCTGGAATGGCTGCCCGGGGAGGGGGTGGAGTCCCCATCCCTGGGTGTGTTTAACAGAGCCTGGATGTGGCACTGGGGGCCAGGGTTCAGCTGGGGCTGGGCTGGACTCGATGGTCTGGAAGGTCTCTCCCAACCCAGTGATCCTGGAATTCTGACATTCTGCTTTCGTGGTGATGAGGTTATGGGAAAGCCCAAGCAAAGTCTGGATCACAAATGCCTTTGCTAATTACAAATCACAGAATCCTGGAATGGTTTGGGTTGGAAGGGACCTTAAAGATCCTCCAGTTCCACCCCTGCCATGGGTAGGGACACACAAAGCAGCAGGAGCTGGACCAGGCCCCACAACGTTTTCCCCATTATTCCTCAGTCATGGAGATGCCATCAAAGGCCAACAGCTAGAAAATCTCTTTGCCAGTCGCCTTCCATGGAACACACCTTGGGAATTGTCTCCTCTGGACGCTGTGGATCACATGCTGAGACCAGGCCCACCTATCTACCACCTTTAGCAGCAAATTTTACCTCTTGACATTAAATCCCAAAATCATCAAGATTGGAAGAGCCCTCCAGGATCACCCAGTGCCATCGCCCCAATCCCTGTCCCCAAGGCCACATCCAGACTGCTCTGGGACAATTCAGGGACTCCAAACCTCCCTGGGCAGCTCAGCCCAAGGCCTGACCACTCTGTGAGGGGCAAAAATCTCCCAGAGCTCTACAGAAACCTGAACAGAGACTCTCAAATGTTCCCATCTCACAGAGATCCAGAGGACAGCCAGGAAAAGATCCACCAAAGGAATCTGGGTGAGGATTTTTTGTTCAGTTTCACCGGAACTGTTTTAAAAAACCTGAGCCCGCCCTGGTGCCATCTGAGGCCATTTCCTCTCCTCCTCCTTTCCCTGCCCTTCATGTCAGGAGCTCTGCAGAGCACTGAGGTCCCCCCTGAGTCCCCTTTTCTCCAGGCTGAGCATCAGAGAGCTGTGACTGATCCAACCTGCCCTGAGGGTGGAGTTTACAAAGTGCTGGATCTTCTCAGAATCCCAGAATTAAGGCTGGGAAAACCCTCCAGGATCACCCAGTGCCACCCCAGCCCCACCAGCACCACCCCAATCCCTGTCCCCAAGGCCACATCCAGACTGCTCTGGGACAATGCCAGGGACTCCAAACCTCCCTGGGCAGCTCAGCCCAAGGCCTGACCACTCTGCCAGGGAAATTTTCTGTGCCAGTCTCCAACCTGAGCCTGCCCTGGTGCCATCTGAGGCCATTTCCTCTCCTCCTTTCCCTGCCCCTCCTGGCAGGAGCTGTGCAGAGCACTGAGGTCTCCCCTGAGCCTCCTTTGCTCCAGACTGAGCATCAGAGAGCTGTGACTGATCCAGCCTGCCCTGAAGGTGGAGTTTAGAAAGTGCTGGATCTTGTCAGAATCCCAGAATCAAGGCTGAGAAAACCCTCCAGGATCACCCAGTGCCATCACCCCAATCCCTGTCCCCAAGGCCACATCCAGACTGCTCTGGGACAATTCAGGGACTCCAAACCTCCCTGGGCAGCTCAGCCCAAGGCCTGACCACTGTGCCAGGGACATTTTCTGTGCCAGTCTCCAACCTGGGCCTGCCCTGGTGCCATCTGAGGCCATTTCCTCTCCTCCCTTCACTTTCCCCAACCCTCCCTCACTGCTCCTCCTGCACTGAGCTCCCCCACATCCCCTTTTCTCCAGGCTGAGCCCCCTCAGCTCCCTCAGCTGCTCCTCCCAGGATTTGTTTTCCAGATCCTTCTCTTCCCTGGACACACTCAAGCCCCTCAGGGGGAAAATCCCCCAAAAGCTCAGGAGGATTCATCCCTGTCTTCTGGGAGCAGCCTGATTACAACACCAAGCCCAGGCTTTTGCAACATAAAAATCCAATTTCAACTTGGACACACGGTCAGGAGGAAATTACAGGCCTTGTTGAAACACACGGATTTCTGCTGCTCCTCCATTCATGTATCTGGTTTTAAATAATGAAAAAAAATCAAAATAAAAATCATGTGCTGGCCATGAGGGGAGGGAGGAAAATAAACAGAGCAGGAAAAAAGCTAATTAGGAATGCAAAACACAGGCTTCTGCAGCAAAGAGATACAATTAGGAGAACGGATGATGCAGACTTGGCAGCAGGTAACAACTTATTACATGGACAGGCTGAGGCTGGACTTCCAAGGGTCACAAAGAAATTCTTTAAAGGACACAACACGGGGAAGTTGTGAATTCCCACACTGATGCACCCAGAGACACACAGATTGATTTTTTCGCTACTTCCTGAGATTGTGCTGGAATTAACATGAAGGCGACGATAATAAAATTCTCCCCACAGCCTCCCCCAGCTTCAGAGCTCTGAGCATGGTGTGTCCTTGTTGGTTTGGTGGCGTTTTTTTCCTTCTCTGGGAAAAACAAGTTGGATTTTCCTTACCAGAGAGATTAACTGTACGTGCACTTTTTTACATATTGACTTCCCTTCTTCTCTTTCAACTTAATCAGTTGCAGACTTAACAACTTCATTTTTCTGCAGAGTGGCTTCATCACAGTGCTCACCACATTTCCCCCCCTCCATGAAATATTTTCCTTCAAGAAATTATCTTTTTTTATATTTTTTTTCTTTTTTTTTGTGCTCTCTAACCATCATGCTGACTATTAATTCCAAAAACCAGAATGAGATATAAGATTATGGCAACATGACAATAAATTTACCCGTCAGGAAGAATATCAGATGACATCTATATGATCATAGAAGATGATACTGAAATTTTATGCAAACTTTTCTCTTTTTTTGAGCATTTTTGTGGTAATTTCCAAAATGTGAGCAAGGCACTTTTGGCATTCAGCTGAAATAGTGAGAGGTTCTAGCAGAGTTTTTATACAAATACCCTCCTCCCCACCCTGCAGTGCATATTATGAGTGCTGACAAGAGTAATAAACAATATTTAATTATTTTACAGAAATTCCAAGTGTAAGGAGGGCTCTCCTGCCAACACCACGACTTTTCATCCTACATGAACATAAAATGGGAACTGAAACCCCCGAAACCACGTTTGCCTAATGTTAGCAGCTATAAATTTCATTGGTGTCGTGGGTTTAAGGTTGAAACTCCCATGAAAGCATCCTGCTGTGTTACAGTATTGCAGAGGCATTACCACAGCCGGCAGAGCATTCCAGATGTTCAAATACCTGGGCACAAGAGTTGTGGGCAGATTTTGGCCCTTCCCTTCGAGCTCCTTGCCTGGAAATCTCACTCTCAAAGAGGTTGTTTATGGAGGATTGTAAAAGCAACACAAACAAACAAAAAACCCCCAAAAACCCCAAAAACAAAAAAACCCCACAACAAACCCATCAAAAACCCCAAACCCTTTCAATTTCAGTCGAATCAATGAATTCCAGAATTATTATTCAGGTTGGTGGGCCACAGTTAGAGGAGAAGACACCATGAATGAGAGTGGGTTTGGATTAGATATTGGGAAATAAAATTTTTCTGGGAAGGTGTGGAGACCCTGGAAAGAATTCCCAGAGCAGCTGGGGCTGCCCCTGGATCCCTGAAGTGCCCAAGACCTGGTTGGAGCAGCCTTGGACAGTGGAAAATGTCCCTGCCTCATGCCATGGATGAAATTGGACAATCTTTGGTGTTCTTTCCAACCCAAACCATTCAGTGATTCTATCAAATATAAAATAAATGCTATTATTGACCCCAAAGCAGCAGTTTCTGTGAGTGACACCACAGTGGGAATCTGCTAAAAGCCACCAAATCAGGAAATGTGGGAAAGTTTTGGGGATGAACAAACTCTACATTCAGTTTATTCGGGCACCTGGTAGGTGGGATTTTATGGGTGACATCTCTGAAGGGCAAAGGAGCTCAAAAGATCTGATGCTTACAAATTCCCCCCACAAAATAACCCTGTGACAATCCTGAGGAAAAGAAGGACGTGAACAGAGGCTGCTTTGGCTAAAAAAGGGAATCCAGGAAGGTAAAAAATGTCCAAAAAAGATGGAAGCGAGGAGGAATGCTACAAAGGAGAAATGCAGAAATATGGTCCAGAGAATGGAAAGCTCAATTATATTAGAGACTGGGGGGAAAATGGCAACAAGAACTTGTACTGGAATGTGATAAAAAAATAAAAATTAAAAAAAGAAAAAGAAATAAAAGGAAGGAAAATGCGGGCTCTCAGCTGACTGAGGCCAAACCACAGTGGATGCACCTCAGGCTGAGCTACCAAAGGAATTCTTTGCCCAGATCTTCACCAACAAAATCCTCCAGGACTTCACACAGGGTTCAGGGAGGAGAGGAAGCAGCAGCAGCAGTAGAAAAGAATCGATCTCATAAATCCCTCGGAAATCCTGCCTCAATCAGGTCGGTGAGGGCACATCCAGCTCTCCCATCCTCATGGTCAGGAACATCAGGGTGGTCCCAGATTGAGAGGGAAAACATCTCCAAGCTGTTCTTTCAAACATCCCTGTGTCCAAGGCAAGCCTTGAGCAGAAAGGGTCTGGATTGAAAATTTATGGGATTGAAAACCCTGGTTTGTACTCCAGCTGTGGGCTGGATACAACTGCAGACCCTCAGGAAAAGATGGAAGCAAGGAGGAATGCTACAAAGGAGAAATGCAGAAATATGGTCCAGAGAATGGAAAGCTCAATTGTATTAGAGACTGGGGGGGGAAAAAAAAAAGGCAACAAGAACTTGCACTGGAATGTGATAAAAATAAAAATAAAGAAAATGCGAGCTCTCAGCTGACTGAGGCCAAACCACAGCGGATACACCTCAGGCTGAGCTACCAAAGGAATTCTTTGCCCAGATCTTCACCAACAAAATCCTCCAGGACTTCACACAGGGTTCAGGGAGGAGAGGAAGCAGCAGCAGCAGCAGGAAAGAATCGATCTCATAAATCCCTCGGAAATCCTGCCTCAATCAGGTCGGTGAGGGCACATCCAGCTCTCCCAACCTCATGGTCAGGAACATCAGGGTGGTCCCAGATTGAGAGGGAAAACATCTCCATCCCTGTGTCCAAGGCAAGCCTTGAGCAGAAAGGGTCTGGATTGAAAATTTATGGGACTGAAATCCTGGTTTGGACTCCAGCTGTGGGCTGGATACAACCGCAGACCCTCAGGGGCTTCTCCAAGACTTGTCCCATTTAATGTCTTCAGAAGTTTAATAAGAGGTGAAGGAAAGGAGGGAATTGAGGAGGAAATGGAGGAAATGGCACACACATCCAGCCAGTAACACTGAGCTGAGGGGATAACTAAACTCTGGAATGGGATGTGGAGTTTTTCCAGACCTGACTGGAAAAAGCCTTCATCGAGCTGGTCAGAATTCATTGTTCACTGTGCTCAAAAGAAAGAGTTTGGACTAGAGACCTTCAGGGATTCTTGAGTCCAGAAAATGCACAGGACCTCGGCACCCCTGGTGTTTCCAGCAGACATTTAGGTTTGGCTGAAATCAGTCAGAAATCGGCCATTGTAACTGTTAAATCAGTGATTTAACAGAAATTACCAATTGTAACTGTTAAAATTTAACAGAAATTAGCCATTGTAACTGTTAAATCAGTGATTTAAAAGAAATTACCAATTGTAACTGTTAAAATTTAACAGAAATTAGCCATTGTAACTGTTAAATCAGTGATTTAAAAGAAATTACCCATTGTAACTGTTAAAATTTAACAGAAATTAGCCATTGTAACTGTTAAATCAGTGATTTAAGAGAAATTGGCCATTGTAACTGTTAAATCAGTGATTTAACAGAAATTAGCCATTGTAACTGTTAAAATTTAACAGAAATTACCCATTGTAACTGTTAAATCAGTGATTTAAAAGAAATTAGCCATTGTAGCTGTTAAATCAGTGATTTAACAGAAATTACCCATTGTAACTGTTAAATCAGTGATTTAACAGAAATTACCCATTGTAACTGTTAAAATTTAACAGAAATTAGCCACTGTAACTGTTAAATCAGTGATTTAAGAGAAATTGGCCATTGTAACTGTTAAATCAGTGATTTAACAGAAATCAGCTATTGTAACTGTTAATCAGTGATTTAACAGAAATTACCCATTGTAACTGTTAAAATTTAACAGAAATTAGCCATTGTAACTGTTAAATCAGTGATTTAACAGAAATCAGCCACTGCATTTGTTAATCAGTGATTTAACAGAAATTAGCCATTGTAATTGTTAATCAGTGATTTAACAGAAATTAGCCATTGTAACTGTTAAAATTTAACAGAAATTAGCCATTGTAACTGTTAAATCAGTGATTTAACAGAAATCAGCCACTGCATTTGTTAATCAGTGATTTAACAGAAATTAGCCATTGTAATTGTTAATCAGTGATTTAACAGAAATTAGCCATTGTAACTGTTAAAATTTAACAGAAATTAGCCATTGTAACTGTTAAATCAGTGATTTAAGAGAAATTAGCCACTGTCATTGTTAAATCAGTGATTTAAGACAAATTAGCCATTGTAGCTGTTAAATCAGTGATTTAACAGAAATTACCTGTTGTAACTGTTAAATCAGTGATTTAACAAAAATTACCCATTGTAATTGCTAATCAGTGATTTAACAGAAATTACCCATTATAACTGTTAAAATTTAACAGAAATTAACCATTGTAGCTGTTAAAATTTAACAGAAATTAACCATTGTAATTGTTAATCAGTGATTTAACAGAAATTACCCATTGTAACTGTTAAAATTTAACAGAAATTAGCCATTGTAGCTGTTAAATTAGTGATTTAACAGAAATTAGCCATTGTACCTGTTAAAATTTAACAGAAATTAGCCATTGTAACTGTTAATCAGTGATTTAACAGAAATTACCCATTGTAACTGTTAAATCAGTGATTTAACAGAAATTACCCATTGTAACTGTTAATCAGTGATTTAACAGAAATTACCCATTGTACCTGTTAAAATTTAACAGAAATTAGCCATTGTAACTGTTAGTCAGTGATTTAACAGAAATTACCCATTGTAACTGTTAAAATTTAACAGAAATTAGCCATTGTAACTGTTAGTCAGTGATTTAACAGAAATTAGCCATTGTACCTGTTAAAATTTAACAGAAATTACCCATTGTAACTGTTAAATCAGTGATTTAACAGAAATTAGCCATTGTAGCTGTTAATCAGTGATTTAACAGAAATTACCCATTGTAACTGTTAAAATTTAACAGAAATTAGCCATTGTAACTGTTAGTCAGTGATTTAACAGAAATTAGCCATTGTACCTGTTAAAATTTAACAGAAATTACCCATTGTAACTGTTAGACAGTGATTTAACAGAAATCAGCCACTGCATTTGTTAATCAGTGATTTAACAGAAATTAGCCATTGTAATTGTTAATCAGTGATTTAACAGAAATTACCCATTGTAACTGTTAAATCAGTGATTTAACAGAAATTACCCACTGTCATTGTTAAATCAGTGATTTAATAGAAATTACCCATTGTAACTGTTAAATCAGTGATTTAACAGAAATCAGCCATTGTAACTGTTAGACAGTGATTTAACAGAAATTAGCCATTGTAACTGTTAATCAGTGATTTAACAGAAATTAGCCATTGTAACTGTTAATCAGTGATTTAACAGAAATTACCCATTGTAACTCAAATCAGTGATTTGGCCCCAGTGGTGTTCCCTGGAATCCCATCTCCCAGGCAGGATGCTGAAGCCATTTGCACACTCTCTTACACGCCTCAATATTTACGTTTCCCCACCCTCCACTTTCCATCAGGCGTTTTCCACCCGACCAGGGGCTCCCAGGGGATTGACTCCCCCAGCTGAGACAAGGAGAACACCTCAGCTGTTAATCCAGCTCAGGCTGATTTAAATGACAGAAATCTCACTTAAAACTCTGCCTAAATCCAGCGAGAAAAAAAAAAAAAAAAACATTCAGCAGGACGTAAATGACATGAATGCACTCTTCTGTTCTAACGCAAAAATGCGAAAAACTCACCGCTCCTTTCACTTTTCTAGTGGGTTCCCCCCACAGCAAATTTAGCACAGAAAGGGCCATTTAACGTCAAATTCTCCTTGAACTCCTTGGGTACACCAAAGTCCTGCCCCAGTGAGGAAAAGCAGGAAAGGGATTACAATATCCCAGCCACGGGGAAAGCTGAAAAAGCTCTGCAACCCTGCACAGCTGGTTCCTTGTTCCCTCAAGAAATGCTACAAAAAGAAGATTGTCCTGAGCTAGACAGGGCATTTCCAGCAAGGAATATTCTCCTGAGGGGGTGAGGAGCTCCCAGAGTCTCTGGTAAATCCTCCAGCAGGGCAATAACAACAATTCATTTCCAGGGAAAACGCAGGATGGAGCAGGGCTGGGAGCTGGGAAAAGCCACCTGAGATGTTTCTCAGCTCTCCAGAAATGAAAGCTGCTGTTGGCAAAAGGGAACCAACAGCAAAAGACGCCAGGGGAGAGAAGGGAAGCCTAAACCACCTAAATCACCTAAATCACCTCTTTTTTACCACCCATGTGCTCACGCTTGGTTGAAATGATGGTATTATAAATTGGGAATGGTTCATGCTTTGCTGGTGGAACTGCTTTGAGAATCAAGGCCTGCTGCACAGAACTCTACCATGAAATCCTCATTTTTTTCCCCTCTGCTCACTGCATTTTTCAGCTGGTAATTTTCCTGTCTATTTTTACACCTGCTATTTTATAATTAGTCCTTTGTCTATGTTTATAGGCTTCTCCTCTTGAAAAAGAGAAAGAAAAAGAGAATTTTAAAACACAGCACCGTGCAGGCAGAGGTGTCAGGAAACATACCCAAATAAGAGAGGACTCCAAAAAATTAAGTTTGCCAACAAAATGCCAGTAAAATTTGAAACCTGGGTTCAGACACACTGGTCATGTTCCAAAACTGCAAACTTAAAGAACTTCTTTATTCAGTAAATCAGTTTCTCTGTGAATATCATCAAGACCACAAAGTTACAGCAAAGGAGATGTGCGGAGAGTTTAGGAGTTTCTTTCAATTTTTAATTTGAAAAGCAAAAACTTGTCCTGTTTTGAACAATTTATTTCATTTTTTCCCATCTATTAAGTAATCTTTTCAATCCATAACCTTTCTTGGAAAAGCTGCGTGAAGCCAAAAGTGAACATTGGACAAGTGGGAATGAAACAGATTTTGTCAGGAAATAGAACCTAAGTTCTGAGCGCTAAGATTTAAGAAACAGAAGATTTACCAGGATGCAGTGAAATATATTTATCATAACATGGTAAGAGTAGAATCTTCAGGCTAAAATAAAATTTATAAACACATTGATCAAAGCCAGATCCAGCCCTTCTTGTCTGAGGCCAAACCCAGCACAGAACAGAACTGCCCTGTGGAAAATATTTCTGTGCCTGCTCTGGGGTGCCCTGACCCCCAGGGCAGCACTGACTCTGACTCTCATCCATGGAGAAAGTTTCCCAGAGTTCAAGATAGACTGGAATCCATAAAAGTGTGCAATAGATTATAGAGAGCAGTGTGGGTGCATCACTTGGTGAGAAATTGAGGTTTTGGGGTTTTTAGTGTGTTGTGGATGGCAGCAAGATGGAGGGCACAGGGTGCTGCCCTGGGTTTGTTCTTCAGCTTCTTCTTCCTTCTTCTCCATGGGTTTGGGTGGCATTTTGTAACTGGGTAGAAAAGTCCCCATTGCAGCTCTTTGGGATCAGTTATTGAGTTAAAAGGGAAAATAATCCAGGTGTCAGTTCTCAATGGGATAGTTTAGCCTTGAAAGCCCTTGGAACAAGAGATTGTTGCCATTTTGTGCCTTCCAATGAAAAGCTGCAGAACTCACAGCAGTGAGACTGTTTTACTGATAACAGATAATAAACACCTGAGTGTGAACATGGAACACCATCTCAAGTGCCTTCAATCCAGACCCAGAGAAACCAATGACTGCAACCACCACACCAGCCCAGAACCCCACAGTGAGGGGGGAATTCTGTCCCTGTGTCCCCTCAGGCGATTCCCCAGCTGCAGAGCTGCCCCAGCGCAGGGAGGAGCTGGAGCTGCTGCAGAGAGCCCAGAGGAGGCTCCAGGATGGGCAGAGGGATGGAGCAGCTCTGCTGGCAGGAAAGGCTGGCACAGCTGGCATTGCTCACCTGCACAGGAGAAGCTTTGGGCTGAGCTCAGGGTGGCCTTGCAGGGCCTGGAGGAGCCCCAGGAAAGCTGGAGAGAGACAATGGCCAGGGGATGCAGGGACAGCACACAGGGAATGGCTCCACACTGAAAAATTACAGATTTAGGTGGGATGGGGGGGAAAATTCCTTCCCTGGCAGGGTGGGCAGGGCTGGGATGGAATTCCACCCCTGGATCCCTGGCAGTGCCCAAGGCCAGGCTGGACACTGGGGCTGGAGCAGCCTGGGACAGTGGGAGGTGTCCCTGCCATGGTGATGCAGAGAACAGAGCTGGGCAGAGCTACAGAACAAAGCAGGGATTTATTCACAGCATCTCCTCCATGGATGCACCTTGGGCAGCACCAGAGCCCAGCCAGGGCTGCACCCAAGATGAACCAAAATGGCCCCAAAATGCACGGCCGGGCACGGGGGCTGTCCCTGGGATCAGTTCTGCTCCATTTGCACCTTGCAGTTCATTGTCCCATCCCAGCTTTAGCCCAGGCAGTCCCACCCTGCTTGTTTTTCTCTCTGCAGCCCACGGGGTTTGTGCTCCTGGGCTGAGATTTGGGTCATTTGTCCTTGGTGCCCAGCTGGAGCAGGAATTGTTTTGTCTCCCTGCTCTGTGCACAGAGCTCACCATCCCTGAATGTGAACCCAGACCCACACACTAAAGCAGCACAGAATGTGAAAATAATAAAATTAAACCTGAGGTATCAATGGCAGGGGTGGCACTGGGTGACTTTTGTCCCGTTCCCGGCTGTTTTTGATGGCCTGGAAAGGCTCGGGATGGCCTTGGGACAGCCCGCGCTCCAAAGGACGAGAAGAGACTTCAGGTTTTTCGGTCTTCAGTGTTCATTGGTTTTTATCTACAAGATTTCTCCCAGCCCGACAGAGCACAGCACGCCGGCCATGAGCACACTGAGAGCCCTCGGGGCGGTCCCTGATCTTTATACCCAAAACTACGTGTGAGATATTTACCTATTCTCCCCAGTGCCTTTCACCCTTATTGACCAGTGCACTTTCAGTAAGAACCAATCCCAAAGTGCCACCACCACCACAGAAGATGGAGGCCAAGAAGAAGAAGAAGAAGAAGAAGAAGAAGGACAGGACACGCCCCAATTCCTCCATCTTGTTTCTCCAGACCCCCCTGTACCGAGATTGCAAACCCTGTGTTTCACACTACAATTAACCCATCCCTTCACCATTTACCCCCGTGAGATCCTCCCATCCTCACACAGGTGTCGTTTCCCGTGCAGGATCAAAGTGCAGCCACCAGACACTTCTGGCAACGCTCCAGGAGCTCCGAGCCCCCCAGGGGTGGTCTCGGTGACTCTGCACATCAGGGCTGATGTGCTGAGATCACACAACTTTCATGCTCCCTCCCATCCCAACCCATTCCATGATTCTAAGATGCTTTAAAAATGCCCAAATTTGGCCGCTTTCAGAGAAAATCTCAACACAAGCCCAATGCAGCAGAGCAAGAAACAGTTCAGGAAAACAGCAAATCCATTTTAAATCAGCACAGGATTCGCTAATTCGCAGTGAGGCATCACAAACACGAGGATCTCAAAGGCAACCCACTGCGAGGGTGAATTTATCCAATATTCCTCATTATCCCTTATTCCTCAGCTCCTAAAAAAATAGTAATAATCCTTTCCTCGTTTAAATTAATTTTTTTCATTTATCTTATTATTATTAAAAGTTTCATCAATATTTAAAATCGGAGAAGGAACTGTGAAAGACCTAAAAAATTAGTAATAACAATTATTTCCTAATTGAAACTAAAATTTTTTCCTTTATCTTATAAAAAAGTGTCATCAATATTTAAAATCACAGAATGAACTGTGAAAGACATAAAAATTAATAGTAATAATTATTTTCCTCATTTAAATTATTTTTTCCTTTATGTTTTTATTATTATTAAAAGTGTCATCAATACTTAAAATCACAGAAGGAACTGCGAAAGACGTAAAAAAAAAAAAAATTATTTTAATTATTTAAATTATTTTTCTATTATTATTATTATTATTATTATTATTATTAATAATAATAATAATAATAATAATAATAATAATAATATTTCCATCAATACTTTAAATCACAGAAGTAATTTATACTTAGGAGAACTCCCTAAAACCTTTGATTTTTTTTTCCCATTATTTACTTTAATTTCTTTTATTTTCCGCCTGCAACATCCATTGTGCTCAGAATTCAGGTTCTGGATGCAGCAAATTCCCAGTTTTTCTTCATCCAATGCTAAATGAAAAATAATTTGAATTATTCTCCTGTTTTTGAAGGCACACACAACAGTTTTCCTGCACTAAAATAACACTCAGCACCATTTCACACTGCCATTTCTTGTCAATCAATTTAACTCTCTTTCTGAAAAAATAAAGATAAAATTTCAAGACAATTAACGAAAATTTCAGGCGAATTTCTCCGTTACCGTCTAAAGCACGCGAGCCTCAATTTCCAAATTCTCATCTCTCCCCATTTAATGGAAAAATTTAATTCATTTTATGAACAAATTCATTGAAAAATTGAGAATTTAATTGAAAAATGCACACAGAAGGTCTGAAAAGCTGGAAATGCTGGTGGATATTCTGATTTTTGGGCCAGGGATGGTACAAACATCCCTGAGGTGTTACTGGAAACTTTACTTGGCGTTCAACCAAATCTTCCTCAATTTTTCCCAATTGTGGCTCCATAAATCGGCAGCTAAAGCGCAATTATTTCACTTGCTTGGCTTTTTTCCATTAAGAATGGCGATGCATTAAATATTTGGAAAAAAACCCGGATTATTAACATATTGCTGTGTAAACCAATCAAAACACCCCGTTCCTTCCATGTCAATAACCCAGAATTTAATCTAAAAACACCCACAGATAAAATATCTTGTTTTTAATCTTTCTGTAATAAAAAGTAGAGGTGGAACACTGAAAAAATTAATATATAATATAATATAATATAATATAATATAATATAATATAATATAGTATAATATAATATAATGTAATGTAATGTAATGTAATGTAATGCAATGCAATGCAATGCAATGTAAAGTAATATAATATAATATAATATAAGGTAATGTAATGTAATGCAATGTCATGTAATAAAATATAATATAATATAATATAATATAATATAATATAATATAATATATTATAATATAATGTAATATAATGTAAAATGATATATATTTATTATAATATAATATGATAAAATGGGATATAATATTATTTATGTTATTATTTATGCATTTGAAATGTTGTCCCATAGGCACTGAAAATGGGGAAATGCTCATTTATATTTTTCCTGTACCACAGGAACACTCACTTGAGTGAAAGTTTCTTTGCACTGTTCTTGTTCTTTTGAGGACAGAAACACAATTCTTTGCTCTCCCACTCTCAGCCCAACTCACAAAATCTCACAACCATGGAGAAAAGCAAAATTCCTTTTTAAAGCAATTTTTAAAGGCAAAATTCCTGCATCTGCCTTTGAAATGTCCCATACCCACTGCAAATGCTCATTCATTTTTTTCCTGTGCCAAGCACATGAGTGAAAGTTTCTTTACACAATTCTTGAGTTATTCTGAGGAAAGAAACACAATTCTTTGGTACACCACTCTCAGCCCTGCTCACAAAATCTCACAACTGTGGAGAAACAACAGCTCACTTACACAAAATTCCTTTTTCAGCAATTTTGAAAGGCAAAACTGTGTTTGAAATGCTAAAAATGGGGAAATGCTCATTGGTTTTCTTCCTGTACCACACACTTGAGTGAAAGTTTCTTTCCACCGTTCTTGAGTTTTTCTGAGGAAAAATACAGAATTCTCTGCCGTCCCATTCTCAGCCCTGCACATAAAATCTCAGAACCATGGAGAAACAACAGCTCACTTCAGCAGAAATCCTTTTAAAGCAATTTTTAATGGCAAAAATCCTCCATCTGCATTTGAAATGTCCCATGCCCACTGAAAATGGGGAAATGCTCATTTATATTTTTCCTGTACCACAGGAACATTCACTTGAGTGAAAGTTTCTTTCCACTGTTCTTGAGTTCTTCTCAGGAAAGACACACAATTCTTTGCTCTCCCACTCTCTGCCCTGCTCACAAAATCTCACAACCATGCAGAAAAGCAAAATTCATTTTTGAAGCAATTTTTAAAGGCAAAATTCCTGCATCTGCCTTTGAAATGTTGTCCCATACCCACTGCAAATGCTCATTCATTTTTTTCCTGTGCCAAGCACATGAGTGAAAGTTTCTTTACACAATTCTTGAGTTATTCTGAGGAAGGAAACACAATTCTTTGGTACACCACTCTCAGCCCTGCTCACAAAATCTCACAACCGTGGACAAACAACAGCTCACTTAAGCAAAATCCCATTTTTTAGCAATTTTTAAAGGCAAAACTCCTGCATCTGCATTTGAAATGTTGTCCCATACCCACTGAAAATGGGGAAATGCTCATTCAGTTTTTTCCTGTACCACACATTTGAGTGAAATTTTCCTTACACTGCTCTTGACTTCTTTTGAATAAACACAATTCTTTGTTTTTTCACTCTCAGCCCAACTCACAAAATCTCACAACCATGGAGAAAAGAAAAATTCCTTTTTAAAGTAATTTTTAAAGGCAAAATTCCTGCATCTGCATTTAAAATATTGTCCCATAGCCACTGAAAATGGGGAAATGCTCATTCAGTTTTTTCCTGTACCACACATTTGAGTGAAATTTTCCTTACACTGCTCTTGACTTCTTTTGAATAAACACAATTCTTTGCTTTTTCACTCTCCGCCCCACTCATAAAATCTCACAACCGTGGAGAAACAACAGCTCACTTAAGCAAAATCCCATTTTTTAGCAATTTTTAAAGGCAAAACTCCTGCATCTGCATTTGAAATGCTGTCCCATACCCACTGAAAGTTTCTTTTCGCTATTCTTGAGGATTTTTTTGAGGAAAGAATCACAATTCTTTGCTCTCCCGCTCTCCCACCTCAGGACTCACGTTTCCTACACCCTGAACAATTCCCTTTTCCCTGCTCTGTGCCATGCCCAGCAAATCCACACTTTTTGAAGCCTCCTGCTGAAAACCGGGCCAGTAACCCCAGTTAAACCCTCCCAGTGCTGAGTGGAGCTGCAAGGATTAAATGACATTTTTAGCACATTTTTAAGCACTTTTGCGTGAATTTCAGGGCCAGTCCTCACCTCCTCTGCTGCAACAGGAATTTATTTTTAGCTCGCGTTGAATTGCTCACTCAGACCTAAAGAACCTCTCGTGAAAATTGATACTCAACCCCTCTCTCTCCATTTCATCATTTGCATCTGATTATTTGAGGCCACACTTTGATTTATCAAGCTCTGAGTCTTAAATTCACCTTTTTACAGCCTGATGGATTCTCCCAGCAAAGAGGAGTTTTTGATAAGGAAAATTTCAATTGTGTCACCCAAATTATTGATGGAAATGAGATTTCTCAAGCTTGGAGTTTTAAATTCACTTTTTTACAGCCTGATGGATTCTCCCAGCAAAGAGGAGTTTTTGATAAGGAAAATTTCAATTGTGTCACCCAAATTATTGATGGGAATGAGATTTCTCAAGCTTGGAGTTTTAAATTCACTTTTTTACAGCCTGATGGATTCTCCCAGCAAAGAGGAGTTTTTGATAAGGAAAATTTCAATTGTGTCACCCAAATTATTGATGGGAATGAGATTTCTCAAGCTTGGAGTTTTAAATTCACTTTTTTACAGCCTGATGGATTCCCCCGAAAAGAGGAGTTTTTGATAAGGAAAATTTCAATTGTGTCAGCCAAACTATTAATAGAAATGAGATTTATCAAGCTTGGAGTTTTAAATTCACCTTTTTACAGCCTGATGGATTCTCCCAGAATCAAAAGAGGAGTTTTTGATAAGGAAAATTTCAATTCTGCCACCCAAATTATTGATGGAAATGAGATTTATCAAGCTCTGAGTTTTAAATTCACCTTTTTAAAACATTACGGATTCCCCTAGAATCAAAAGAGGAGATTTTGATAAGGAAAATTTCAATTCTGCCACCCAAATTATTGATGGAAATGAGATTTATCAAGCTCTGAGTTTTAAATTCACCTTTTTACAGCCTCACGGATTCCCCCAGCAAAGAGGAGTTTTTGATAAGGAAAATTTCAATTGTGTCACCCAAATTATTGATGGAAATGAGATTTATCAAGCTTGGAGTTTTAAATTCACCCTTTTACAGCCTGATGGATTCTCCCAGCAAAGAGGAGATTTTGATAAGGAAAATTTCAACTCTGCCACCCAAATTATTGATGGGAATGACTGAGGCTGTGGCAGATCTGAAGGCTCAGCAGTCTGGCCTAGGAAGAGATTTTGGATTTAAGGTTTTAGATTTAAGAATGGCATTTAAACCCCTCAGCTGTGACACTGAGGAGTTAAGCAGCTGAAGGGGGAAAGATCACTGGAGGAAAAAAATGATAATTTTTCCTTTTCTCCACGAAGAGAATTTTAACAAGCAGCTCTTCACAGAATTAATAAAGTTGCAGTTGTAAATGTCAACTGTTGGCAGCTGTCTGTCTCCTGCACCTTGCACAATATATTTAACACTGAATATAACTGAGAAGGAAAAAGGGGAGGAAATATTTTTCCCTTCACATATTTTTTCTTAACGTCTTTTTCTAGAAGTACTCCATAAATAATTTCAACTTTTCAACCAGGAACATCAGACCAAGCGAAGAGAACGCTGCACTCGTATTTATCCAGAATAAACCTGTAAAATCCATTTTCCTGTCACCCTTGTTTTATGGGATAACCTCTCCACTGCAGCAAATAAAAACCCCTCGTGTTCCCTTTTTATCCTTCAGTCCAACATCCAGACTCCTCCTGACGGTGGAACCCTGGAAAAAGTTAAAGATAGAATCTAAAATGTTGGGCTTTGTGCTCTCCCAGATCAGCTGCACCTGCGTAAGCAGTGTGACAAATTATATAATTGTTAGATGTGATGATTGTTTAGTAATTAAATGTAATTATTATATAACCATAAGAAGAATAGTGAGAAACTATGTTGGAAATTCAGAGAGGGGCTAAATTTATGCATACAATAGAACAATATAAGTTTAATAATTAACATGAAAGTTATATAATGATAGAGTATAAAACATGATCATTTTGGATGTATGGTCGGAGTCAGATTTGGGTTGAATACACCCCTGACACCCAGAGCTCTTAATGAAAAGCACCGCATATAATCCCTGTGATTATGTGTTTGTGAACGCTAACACTCCTGCCCCTGGAGGTCTTTCCCTCATTCACAGTTTGTAAACTCTGGGTCAGGGACCTTCATTCTGTGTCTGTGTCACTCCTGGTGGCATCGCTGGCGTGGCCCAAATGCTTCAACAAAAGGAATCCAGAGGCCAAGGAGAGGTGAAACCCAACAATCCCACAGCAGGTCCTTTATCTCTGCAGTCCGTCCATCAGGGGGTCGCAGACATCTTTTATGGAAAAATCCTTTCCTTAGGATTTTTTCCTCCTGAGAAGCTGAGAGGCCTCAGGAACAAAATGTAAACAATGATTATCTGCTGCTGTGGAATGCAACAGGTGCATCTGGGATTGGTCTCATGTGGTTGTTTCTGATTAATGGCCAATCGCAGTCAGCTGGCTCGGACAGAGAGCCGAGCCACAAACCTTTGTTATCATTCCTTCCTATTCTATTCTTAGCCGGACTTCTGATGAAATCCTTTCTTCTGTTCTTTTAGTATAGTTTTAATGTAATATATATCATAAAATAATAAATCAGCCTTGTGAAACGTGGAGTCAGATCCTCGTCTCTTCCCTCATCCTGAGACCGCTGTGAACGCCGTCACACTCAGGGGAAAAACTGTTCTCTCCTCACGCAGAATTCCCAGCAATGGGGGCAGAACCCCAGAATTATCAAGGCTGGAGGAGCCCCCCAGGATCACCCAGTGCCACCACCCCAATCCCTGTCCCCAAGGCCACATCCAGACTGCTCTGGGACAATTCAGGGACTCCAAACCTCCCGAGGCCTGACCACTCTGCCAGGGAAATGTTCTGTGCCGATCTCCAACCTGAGCCTGCCCTGGCGCCATTTGAGTGTCCCACGGCCCCACAAGGACCCCCAGTGTCCCCTCAAGGGCCCCTGTGGGGTTCTGGGGCTCTGCCACAAGCAGGTGACACCAGCTGGTGACCAAGGCCCTGTGGTGAGGGTGCAGGCTCCTGCTCCTGCTCTGGGGTGGCACCATGGCCTCTGTGTCCCCTCAGGCCACCCTCAGCTGCCACAGGGGCTCACAGCACCCTGTGCCACCCGTGCCATGCCTGGCTGGCATGCTGGCATCCATCTGTCCTGCCCCTGTGTCCTCTGTCACTGCCTGTGGGGCTCTGTCCCCATCCATGAGTCCCTCAGCTGCTCCTCCTCTTGTGGGGGCACCATGTCCCCACCTGCGCATGTGTCCATGTGGGGACCCTGTCTGTGTGTCCCCAACATGCTGTGTGCTCCTGTCCCCAACATGCTGTGTGCTCCTGTCCCAACATCCTGTGTGCGCCTGTCCCCAACATCCTGGGTGTTCCTGTCCCCAACATCCTGTGTGCTCCTGTCCCAACATCCTGTGTGCTCCTGTCCCCAACATCCTGGGGGTTCCTGTCCCCAACATCCTGTGTGCTCCTGTCCCAACATCCTGTGTGCTCCTGTCCCAACATCCCGTGTGCTCCTGTCCCCACATCCTGGGTGCTCCTGTCCCAACATCCCGTGTGCTCCTGTCCCCAACATCCTGGGGGTTCCTGTCCCCAACATCCTGGGTGTTCCTGTCCCCAACATGCTGTGTGCTCCTGTCCCCAACATCCTGGGTGCTCCTGTCCCAACATCCTGTGTGCTCCTGTCCCCAACATCCCGTGTGCTCCTGTCCCAACATCGCGGGTGTTCCTGTCCCAACATCCTGTGTGCTCCTGTCCCCAACATCCTGTGTGCTCCTGTCCCCACATCCTGTGTGCTCCTGTCCCAACATCCTGTGTGCTCCTGTCCCCAACATCCTGTGTGCTCCTGTCCCCAACATCCTGTGTGCTCCTGTCCCCAACATCCTGTGTGCTCCTGTCCCCAACATCCCGTGTGCTCCTGTCCCCAACATCCCGTGTGCTCCTGTCCCAACATCCCGTGTGCTCCTGTCCCAACATCCTGTGTGCTCCTGTCCCCAACATCCTGTGTGTTCCTGTCCCCAACATCCTGTGTGCTCCTGTCCCCAACATCCTGTGTGCTCCTGTCCCAACATCCTGTGTGCTCCTGTCCCCAACATGCTGTATGCTCCTGTCCCCAACATCCTGTGTGCTCCTGTCCCCAACATCCTGTGTGCTCCTGTCCCAACATCCTGGGTGCTCCTGTCCCCAACATCCTGTGTGCTCCTGTCCCAACATCCTGTGTGCTCCTGTCCCCAACATCCTGTGTGCTCCTGTCCCAACATCCCGTGTGCTCCTGTCCCCAACATCCTGTGTGCTCCTGTCCCAACATCCTGGGTGCTCCTGTCCCCAACATCCTGTGTGCTCCTGTCCCAACATCCTGTGTGCTCCTGTCCCCAACATCCTGTGTGCTCCTGTCCCCAACATCCTGTGTGCTCCTGTCCCAACATCCTGGGTGCTCCTGTCCCCAACATCCTGGGTGCTCCTGTCCCCAACATCCTGTGTGCTCCTGTCCCAACATCCTGTGTGCTCCTGTCCCCAACATCCTGTGTGCTCCTGTCCCAACATCCTGTGTGCTCCTGTCCCCAACATGCTGTGTGCTCCTGTCCCAACATCCCGTGTGCTCCTGTCCCCAACATCCTGTGTGCTCCTGTCCCAACATCCTGGGTGTTCCTGTCCCCAACATCCTGTGTGCTCCTGTCCCAACATCCCGTGTGCTCCTGTCCCCAACATCCTGTGTGCTCCTGTCCCAACATCCTGGGTGTTCCTGTCCCCAACATCCTGTGTGCTCCTGTCCCAACATCCCGTGTGCTCCTGTCCCCAACATCCTGTGTGCTCCTGTCCCAACATCCTGTGTGCTCCTGTCCCCAACATGCTGTGTGCTCCTGTCCCAACATCCTGTGTGCGCCTGTCCCCAACATCCTGGGTGTTCCTGTCCCCAACATCCTGTGTGCTCCTGTCCCAACATCCTGTGTGCTCCTGTCCCCAACATCCTGGGGGTTCCTGTCCCCAACATCCTGTGTGCTCCTGTCCCAACATCCTGTGTGCTCCTGTCCCAACATCCCGTGTGCTCCTGTCCCCACATCCTGGGTGCTCCTGTCCCAACATCCCGTGTGCTCCTGTCCCCAACATCCTGGGGGTTCCTGTCCCCAACATCCTGGGTGTTCCTGTCCCCAACATGCTGTGTGCTCCTGTCCCCAACATCCTGGGTGCTCCTGTCCCAACATCCTGTGTGCTCCTGTCCCCAACATCCCGTGTGCTCCTGTCCCAACATCGCGGGTGTTCCTGTCCCAACATCCTGTGTGCTCCTGTCCCCAACATCCTGTGTGCTCCTGTCCCCACATCCTGTGTGCTCCTGTCCCAACATCCTGTGTGCTCCTGTCCCCAACATCCTGTGTGCTCCTGTCCCCAACATCCTGTGTGCTCCTGTCCCCAACATCCTGTGTGCTCCTGTCCCCAACATCCCGTGTGCTCCTGTCCCCAACATCCCGTGTGCTCCTGTCCCAACATCCCGTGTGCTCCTGTCCCAACATCCTGTGTGCTCCTGTCCCCAACATCCTGTGTGTTCCTGTCCCCAACATCCTGTGTGCTCCTGTCCCCAACATCCTGTGTGCTCCTGTCCCAACATCCTGTGTGCTCCTGTCCCCAACATGCTGTATGCTCCTGTCCCCAACATCCTGTGTGCTCCTGTCCCCAACATCCTGTGTGCTCCTGTCCCAACATCCTGGGTGCTCCTGTCCCCAACATCCTGTGTGCTCCTGTCCCAACATCCTGTGTGCTCCTGTCCCCAACATCCTGTGTGCTCCTGTCCCAACATCCCGTGTGCTCCTGTCCCCAACATCCTGTGTGCTCCTGTCCCAACATCCTGGGTGCTCCTGTCCCCAACATCCTGTGTGCTCCTGTCCCAACATCCTGTGTGCTCCTGTCCCCAACATCCTGTGTGCTCCTGTCCCCAACATCCTGTGTGCTCCTGTCCCAACATCCTGGGTGCTCCTGTCCCCAACATCCTGGGTGCTCCTGTCCCCAACATCCTGTGTGCTCCTGTCCCAACATCCTGTGTGCTCCTGTCCCCAACATCCTGTGTGCTCCTGTCCCAACATCCTGTGTGCTCCTGTCCCCAACATGCTGTGTGCTCCTGTCCCAACATCCCGTGTGCTCCTGTCCCCAACATCCTGTGTGCTCCTGTCCCAACATCCTGGGTGTTCCTGTCCCCAACATCCTGTGTGCTCCTGTCCCAACATCCCGTGTGCTCCTGTCCCCAACATCCTGTGTGCTCCTGTCCCAACATCCTGGGTGTTCCTGTCCCCAACATCCTGTGTGCTCCTGTCCCAACATCCCGTGTGCTCCTGTCCCCAACATCCTGTGTGCTCCTGTCCCAACATCCTGGGTGCTCCTGTCCCCAACATCCTGTGTGCTCCTGTCCCAACATCCTGTGTGCTCCTGTCCCCAACATCCTGTGTGCTCCTGTCCCCAACATCCTGTGTGCTCCTGTCCCAACATCCTGGGTGCTCCTGTCCCCAACATCCTGGGTGCTCCTGTCCCCAACATCCTGTGTGCTCCTGTCCCAACATCCTGTGTGCTCCTGTCCCCAACATCCTGTGTGCTCCTGTCCCAACATCCTGTGTGCTCCTGTCCCCAACATGCTGTGTGCTCCTGTCCCAACATCCCGTGTGCTCCTGTCCCCAACATCCTGTGTGCTCCTGTCCCAACATCCTGGGTGTTCCTGTCCCCAACATCCTGTGTGCTCCTGTCCCAACATCCCGTGTGCTCCTGTCCCCAACATCCTGTGTGCTCCTGTCCCAACATCCTGGGTGTTCCTGTCCCCAACATCCTGTGTGCTCCTGTCCCAACATCCCGTGTGCTCCTGTCCCAACATCCTGTGTGCTCCTGTCCCAACATGCTGTGTGCTCCTGTCCCAACATCCTGTGTGCTCCTGTCCCAACATCCTGGGTGTTCCTGTCCCCAACATCCTGTGTGCTCCTGTCCCAACATCCCGTGTGCTCCTGTCCCCAACATCCTGTGTGCTCCTGTCCCAACATCCTGGGTGTTCCTGTCCCCAACATCCTGTGTGCTCCTGTCCCAACATCCCGTGTGCTCCTGTCCCCAACATCCTGTGTGCTCCTGTCCCAACATCCTGGGTGCTCCTGTCCCCAACATCCTGTGTGCTCCTGTCCCAACATCCTGTGTGCTCCTGTCCCCAACATCCTGTGTGCTCCTGTCCCCAACATCCTGTGTGCTCCTGTCCCAACATCCTGGGTGCTCCTGTCCCCAACATCCTGGGTGCTCCTGTCCCCAACATCCTGTGTGCTCCTGTCCCAACATCCTGTGTGCTCCTGTCCCCAACATCCTGTGTGCTCCTGTCCCAACATCCTGTGTGCTCCTGTCCCCAACATGCTGTGTGCTCCTGTCCCAACATCCCGTGTGCTCCTGTCCCCAACATCCTGTGTGCTCCTGTCCCAACATCCTGGGTGTTCCTGTCCCCAACATCCTGTGTGCTCCTGTCCCAACATCCCGTGTGCTCCTGTCCCCAACATCCTGTGTGCTCCTGTCCCAACATCCTGGGTGTTCCTGTCCCCAACATCCTGTGTGCTCCTGTCCCAACATCCCGTGTGCTCCTGTCCCAACATCCTGTGTGCTCCTGTCCCAACATGCTGTGTGCTCCTGTCCCAACATCCTGTGTGCTCCTGTCCCAACATCCTGTGTGCTCCTGTCCCCAACATCCCGGGTGTTCCTGTCCCCAACATCCTGTGTGCTCCTGTCCCAACATCCTGTGTGCTCCTGTCCCAACATCCTGTGTGCTCCTGTCCCCAACATCCTGTGTGCTGCTGTCCCCAACATCCTGGGTGTTCCTGTCCCAACATCCTGTGTGCTCCTGTCCCCAACATCCTGGGGGTTCCTGTCCCCAACATCCTGTGTGCTCCTGTCCCCAACATCCTGTGTGCTCCTGTCCCCAACATCCTGTGTGCTCCTGTCCCCAACATCCTGTGTGCTCCTGTCCCCAACATCCTGGGGGTTCCTGTCCCAACATCCTGGGTGTTCCTGTCCCAACATCCTGTGTGCTCCTGTCCCCAACATCCTGTGTGCTCCTGTCCCCAACATCCTGTGTGCTCCTGTCCCCAACATCCTGTGTGCTCCTGTCCCAACATCCTGGGTGTTCCTGTCCCCAACATGCTGTGTGCTCCTGTCCCCAACATCCTGTGTGCTCCTGTCCCCAACATCCTGTGTGCTCCTGTCCCAACATGCTGTGTGCTCCTGTCCCAACATGCTGTGTGCTCCTGTCCCCAACATCCTGTGTGCTCCTGTCCCCAACATCCTGTGTGCTCCTGTCCCCAACATCCTGTGTGTTCCTGTCCCCAACATCCCGTGTGCTCCTGTCCCCAACATCCTGTGTGCTCCTGTCCCAACATGCTGTGTGCTCCTGTCCCAACATCCTGTGTGCTCCTGTCCCAACATCCTGTGTGCTCCTGTCCCCAACATCCTGTGTGCTCCTGTCCCAACATCCCGTGTGCTCCTGTCCCAACATCCTGTGTGCTCCTGTCCCCAACATCCTGTGTGCTCCTGTCCCCAACATCCTGTGTGTTCCTGTCCCCAACATCCTGTGTGTTCCTGTCCCCAACATGCTGTGTGCTCCTGTCCCAACATGCTGTGTGCTCCTGTCCCAACATCCTGTGTGCTCCTGTCCCCAACATCCTGTGTGCTCCTGTCCCAACATGCTGTGTGCTCCTGTCCCAACATCCTGTGTGCTCCTGTCCCCAACATCCTGGGGGTTCCTGTCCCAACATCCCGGGTGTTCCTGTCCCCAACATCCTGTGTGCTCCTGTCCCCAACATCCTGTGTGCTCCTGTCCCCACCCTGTGTCACCTCTGTCCCTGTTCCCTGGCTGTCACTACAGGACACGAAATAACACAATGTGGACACACAGCTCTCCTCTCAAGGTAAAAAAAGCATTTTTCATTTCTGACTCCAACATTTATAGATTTCCTAAAGTGACAGTGGATTGGAAGGTGACAGTGCCACCTCTCCAATGACACTGGACAGACCAACAGCCCAGTAAATTTCTCCTCCTCCATAAAACAAAGCAAACCAATAAGTTATTTACATAAAGTGTGTGAGAGAAAGTTCCTTTCAAGAATGTAAACATTAGAAGGCTCAGAAAATCTTCAAAAAGCAGGGTGACACCGTGACAGCAGGGCTGTCCCCTCCTGGCAGGGCCTTGTGCAGAGCCACAAGGTTCCCCCTGATCCCTCTTTTCTCCAGGCTGAGCCCCTTCCCAGCTCCATTCCTCTCTCTGCACACAGAACAGACACCAAGAACTGACTTTTAATACCATGGGTTCTTGTCATGAACAAGTTCAGATCACCAAGAGGAGACACAACTGATCCCCTTTTCTCCAGGCTGAGCCCCTGCCCAGCTCCCTCAGCTGCTCCTCCCAGGATTTGTTTTCCAGCCCTTTCCCAGCTCTATTCCCTTTTCTGCACACAGAACAGACACCAAGAACCGACTTTTAATACCAGTAAATGAATTTACCACCATCCAACCCATGGGTTGTTGTCAAGAACAAGTTCAGATCACCAAGAGGAGACACAACTGATCCCCTTTTCTCCAGGCTGAGCCCCTGCCCAGCTCCCTCAGCTGCTCCTCCCAGGATTTGTTTTCCAGCCCCTTCTCCCTCTCTGCACACAGAACAGACACCAAGAACCGACTTTTAATACCAATAAATGAATTTATCACCATTCAACCCATGGGTTCTTGTCAAGAACAAGTTCAGATCACCCAGGGGAGAGACAACTCCCCCTGAGCCTCCTTTTCTCCAGGCTGAGCCCCTTCCCAGCTCCAAACTGACTTTTCAGACCAATAAATGAATTTACCGTGACCCAACCCATGGGTTCTTGTCAAGAACAATTCAGATCACACAAGGGAGACACAACCCCTCCTTGATCCCCCTTTTCTCCAGGCTGAGCCCCTGCCCAGCTCCCTCAGCTGCTCCTGGGGCTCCAGCCCCTGCCCAGCTCCATTCCCTTTTCTGCACACAGAACAGACACCAAGAACCGACTTTTAATACCAGTAAATGAATTTACTACCACCAAACCCATGCGTTCTTGTCAAGAACAAATTCAGGTCACCCAGGGGAGACACAACCCCGAGTCCTCCCCACACCAGCTCCTCCAGGCAGCAGAACTGGCACATCCAGCCCCAAAGCAAACGCAGCCAGGAGCAGCGGAACCCAAAACCAAACGCAGCCAGGAGCAGCGGAACCCAAAACCAAACACAGCCAGGAGCAGCGGAACCCAAAACCAAACACAGCCAGGAGCAGCGGAACCCCTGCCAGTGAAACCAAACACAGCCAGGAGCAGCGGAACCCAAAACCAAACCCAGCCAGGAGCAGCGGAACCCAAAACCAAACACAGCCAGGAGCAGCGGAACCCAAAACCAAACACAGCCAGGAGCAGCGGAACCCAAAACCAAACGCAGCCAGGAGCAATGGAACCCCTGCCAATGAAACCAAACACAGCCAGGAGCAGCGGAACCCCTGCCAATGAAACCAAACACAGCCAGGAGCAGCGGAACCCAAAACCAAACACAGCCAGGAGCAATGGAACCCCTGCCAGTGAAACCAAACCCAGCCAGGAGCAGCGGAACCCAAAACCAAACACAGCCAGGAGCAATGGAACCCCTGCCAGTGAAACCAAACCCAGCCAGGAGCAGCGGAACCCAAAACCAAACGCAGCCAGGAGCAGCGGAACCCAAAACCAAACGCAGCCAGGAGCAATGGAACCCAAAACCAAACACAGCCAGGAGCAGCGGAACCCAAAACCAAACACAGCCAGGAGCAGCGGAACCCAAAACCAAACGCAGCCAGGAGCAGCGGAACCCAAAACCAAACACAGCCAGGAGCAGCGGAACCCAAAACCAAACGCAGCCAGGAGCAGCGGAACCCCTGCCAGTGAAACCAAACGCAGCCAGGAGCAGCGGAACCCGAAACCAAACGCAGCCAGGAGCAGCGGAACCCAAAACCAAACCCAGCCAGGAGCAGTGGAACCCAAAACCAAACACAGCCAGGAGCAGCGGAACCCCTGCCAGTGAAACCAAACGCAGCCAGGAGCAGCGGAACCCAAAACCAAACGCAGCCAGGAGCAGCGGAACCCAAAACCAAACGCAGCCAGGAGCAGCGGAACCCAAAACCAAACACAGCCAGGAGCAGCGGAACCCCTGCCAATGAAACCAAACACAGCCAGGAGCAGCGGAACCCAAAACCAAACGCAGCCAGGAGCAGCGGAACCCAAAACCAAACACAGCCAGGAGCAGCGGAACCCCTGCCAATGAAACCAAACACAGCCAGGAGCAGCGGAACCCAAAACCAAACGCAGCCAGGAGCAGCGGAACCCAAAACCAAACGCAGCCAGGAGCAGCGGAACCCAAAACCAAACACAGCCAGGAGCAGCGGAACCCCTGCCAGTGTGGGAACCTCGTTCTCCAGGCGTGTGGCATTTGCATTTTCTGGGAAATCCCTTCACCCAGGATTTTGTGGGAATCCATGAAATCAGAGGGTTTGGGAAAGCTGCAAAAGGCAGCCCCAGAGAGAGCAGAACTGTGATTAGAGCTCAGCAGTAGCCATGAGACAGGTCAGCAGGAAAATGATGTAAAAAGTAGAAAAGCAAGGACAAATAGAACAATGATCTGTGTATTAACACTTATCTAGAATAACTCCCTAAGCTATAGAAAAGTTTATCTAGTGAGATATTAGGAAGTTTTAAGTTTAATAATGGAGCTCTGTGCATTGTGTTTGAAGGCTCACAAGCAGGAATTGTATTTGAAACGAGCAAGAAATGTTTTAACCAATGGTACAAATGCTTATAGTGGTTGGATGGAACTGCTGTCGACACAGAATATACACTACACAGATATAAATACTGTCAGTGTGCTTTTGCTTTGTGTGATTGGTCAAAAAACTTATAAAGTGAGTTGTAACATAAAGTTCTTGGGATGTGAGCTGAGGACATCTTCCCATTGCCATAACCATGGAATGAGGCTGATGCTGGAGAATAAAACAGCTCAAGGCGCGTTCCTCCGCACTCCCAGCCCATTTGTGATTTGTACAGAGATCCCAAACAGAGATAAAGTTTTCTCCTGGGAAGCTGAGAAGCCTCAGAGAAAAAGGAAAACGATTCTTATCCCATTTACTTCTCCTGTGTTTTGCTCCTTTGGAATGCGTTTGGGGATTGTTCACCCACAGGTGATTGTTCCATTGGTTTCATGTGAATTATTTTCACTCTTTGGCAAATCAGGGCCAAGCTGTGCCAGGACTCTGGAGAGAGTCACGAGTTTTCATTATTATCTTTTCAACATTCTGTAAGTATCCTTTCTGTATTCTTTAGTATAGTTTAGTATTCTATAATATAATGTAATATAATGTAATATAATGTAATATAATGTAATGTAATGTAATGTAATATAATATCATATAATACAATACAATATAATATAATATAATATAATATAATATAATATAATATAATATAATATCTTAAAATAATAAATGATCCTTCTGAGAACATGGGGTCAGATCCATCATTCCTCCCTTCATCTGCGAACCCAAATACAATACAGGGGCTTTTCCTGCTGCAGGTGCTGGAAGCTTGTGGGATCTCAGCGCCTCAGCCCTGATGTGCAGAGTCACCGAGACCACCCCTGGGGGGCTCGGAGGTCCTGGAGCGTTGCCAGAAGTGTCTGGTGGCTGCACTTTGATCCTGCACGGGAAACGACACCTGTGTGAGGATGGGAGGATCACACGGGGATGAATGGTGAAGGGATGGGTTAATTATAGTGAGAAACACAGGGTTTGCAATCTCGGTACAGGGGGGTCTGGAGAAACAAGATGGAGGAGTTGGGGCGTGTCCTGTCCTTCTTCTTCTTCTTCTTCTTCTCGGCCTCCATCTTCTGTGGTGGTGGTGGCACTTTGGGATTGGTTCTTACTGAAAGTGCACTGGTCAATAAGGGTGAAAGGCACTGGGGAGAATAGGTAAATATCTCACACGTAGTTTTGGGTATAAAGATCAGTGACCGCCCCGAGGGCTCTCAGTGTGCTCATGGCCGGCGTGCTGTGCTCTGTCGGGCCGGGAGAAAATCTTGTAGATAAAAACCAATAAACACTGAAGAACTGAAAAACCTGAAGACTCCTCTTGTCCTTTGGAGCGCGGGCTGTCCCAAGGCCATCCCGAGCCTTTCCAGGCCATCAAAAACAGCCGGGAACGGGACAGAAGCTGAGACACCAAGGGGCAAAGCCAAGTGCAACAAAAGGAGTGGAAACCTCACCCTGGAACTCCACACATTCACAGGCTGCTCATGTAAATCCTGCCTGGAGATCCTCAGCGCTTTAGCAACAGCAAAAGACAAAAAAAATCTAATTTTTTTAATCAATCAAATTTAACTTTTTAATATGCCAAAACCTTCACATTCTTAAATTTTTAAATTTTTTTACTCAATCAAAACCTTCAGCTTTTTAAATGTTTTTTTTTCAAATCGACCAAAACCTTCTCATTTTAAATTTTTTTATTTTTTTTACTCTACCAAAACCTTCATCTTTTTAAATGTTTTTTTTTAACTAACCAAAACCTTGATATTTTTAAATTAATTTTTTTAATCTACCAAAACCTCCACATTTTTTAATTTTTCAATTTATTTTAATCAGCAAAAACCTTCACATTTAATGCAGCAATGGAATGGTTGGGTATTGCCAACTGACATTTGCTTATTGCCTGTAAGTGTATTTCTATTTTTAAATAAATTACGTATTTGATTGTCCATTTTTATAAGCTGTTATGGAATCTTTTTAGTAGTAAAAAATAAAAAAAAATCCTCCCTCAAATTCCGTATTCCAAGGGGTAAAACTTGTATTCCAATATAATATTCCAATAACATTATTATTTCAATTTATTATTGTTCCAACTTCTATGTAATACTCCAATTTATGTTATTAGATTCCAGTATCACATAGGACAAGGTGGCTTCCAAAATCATGAAATGCACTGCCAAGCTCTCAATTTCAAATGCTATTTTTAAACTCTACTGTCAAAAAAATTTCCTGGAAGTTAACATAAAATACATCTCGGATTATTTATCACATTTATCTCTCCCTGGGACATGAACATTTATTTTTGTTATTGAACAGTTCCTCTAATTGAATTTCCTTGTATTCATTAGCTTTGAGGATACTTCCACAAAGAAAACATGACTGAGTTTGAGAAATGAGATCATAAAATATAAGATGTGACAGCAGAAAAATGCATTATTTCCCTGCTCATTAAGCAAATATATTTTCTTTCCAGGCAGAACAGACATTGAGAAGAGAATCCAAGTCCAAGTGGTGCTTGTAATGATGAACACAAAAATTAACTCGCTCTGGCCACAAATAAACATTGGCAAAATTAAAATTAGTCGAAATTAAGCCACTCCCACATCAATAAAATCCCACAAGATTTTTCTAGTGAAAATAAATTGATAACTCAGTTCAATTCCTGCAAACTGCAGGACTTGAAAGAAGTTACATTATTATAATATAAAATTATAAAGTTCCTGCATGAATGACCATCATCCCTGGAGTTTATTGGAATGATTTGGTGTCCTGCATTTCAGTGAAAACATTCTCTGAAGGTTTTTTGCCACGAGGCCCCGTGGGATGCAGCTGTTCCAGGGCTGCCCCTTCAACCACAAAAACTGGGATTAAATTTCTGGGGCTGCACAAGCTCTGCAGCCCTGGGAGAGAATTCCTGAATCCCTGGGATGGGGATGGGATTGTGCCATCAGGATGGACCGGGCATGGCAGAGCTGGACAGCACTTATAGAAGCAGAGAAAAGTATAAATAAATAAATAAATAAATAAATAAATAAATAATGTATTTATTATAAAATGTATTACTATTAATGTATTAAATATTGCTATATTTATTTATTATTAATAAAGAATATATAAATAATAATATCCTTAATTGTCATTATATATTGTTATTAATATATTATATATAATCATTATACTTATATATGTGGTTGTTATTATAAATCGTTATTGCTATTACATTACATTATATTATATTATATTATATTATATCATATTATATTATATTACATTACAATATTGCTATTATTTAATATGTATATAGTGATTGTTTTAATCACAAAAAATAACCCCAGGAAGCTGAATAGGATATCAGTAGGAGTTTGCACTTGATTTAAAATGTATTATTATTAATGTATTATTATATTATATTATATTATATTATATTATATTATATTATATTATATATTATTATTATTAATGTATTAAATATTTATATATTTATTTATTATTAATAAAGAATATATAAATAATAATATCCTTTATTGTCATTATATATTGTTATTAATATATATAACCATTATACTTATATATAATTGTTGTTATTGTATATTGTTATTATTGTTATTATATTGTATTGTATTACATTATATTAATTATATTAATTATATTATATTTTCATACATTACTATTATTTGATATATATTTTTATATATATATATATATATAGTTACTATTTTAATCACAGAAAATAACCCCAGGAAGCTGAATAGGATATCAGGATGAGTTTGCACTTGATTAGAAAAATGTCACTCAAAGTAGAGGGGAATAACACAAAATATTTGGATCCCATTCCCACTTTTTAACAGTTTCGGATCTGCCCCTGATCCCTGGCAGTGCCCAAGGCCAGGCTGGACACTGGGACAGTGGGAGCTGTCCCTGCCATGGCAGGGGTGGCACTGGGTGGGATTTAGGGTCCCTTCCAACCCAAACCATTCTGGGATTCCATGATTCAAACCTGCATGCAAGGCATGGTTCAACCTCTGGTTTCAATCTACTGCTCTAAGATAAAATTTATTTGAATTTAAAAGTCATTTCTTGCCGTTCAGCCCTCTGACTGAATGAGATCTTCCCATACACTGTTTTTCTTGGGTGTCTTTGGAGGATCCAAAGCAAAAGTCATCATTTTGGAGGTTTTCTTCACCCCCTGTGAGTGTGAAGAAACTTTTCATTAATATTTATCTACGGTTTTCCTAAGGGATCTTGGAAAGCTGAATGATAACTGTTGGCAAAGCACTTCAAAATCCACACAGGGACAATGCCATAAAAGCAGAAAAAATTATGGATTTATGGAATGGTCTGGGTTGGAAAAGACCTTGAAGATTCTCCAGTGCCACCCCTGCCATGGCAGGGACACCTCCCACTGTCCCCAGTGTCCAGCCTGGCCTTGGGCACTGCCAGGGACCCAGGGGTGGAATTCCATCCCAGCCCTGCCCACCCTGCCAGGGAACAATTCCTGCCCAAAATCCCATCTAACCCTGCCCTCCATCTGTTCAAAGCCATTCCCTTTGTCCTGTCACTCCAATCCTTTTAAATTGTCCCTCTCCAGCCTTCTTGGAGCCCCTTTAGGTCTTGGAATTATTATAATTATTATTTCTAATCCTACAAATGACACGGATTGATGCCTTGTGCAGGCTGCCCCAGAGCAGAGGCTGGACAGAGCTAAAGAATAAAGCAGGGATTCATTCAAAGCATCTCCTCCATGGATGCACCTTGGGCAGCACCAGAGCCCAGCCAGGGCTGCACCCAAGATGAACCAAAATGGCCCCAAAATGCACGGCCGGGCACGGGGGCTGTCCCTGGGATCAGTTCTGCTCCATTTGCACCTTGCAGTTCATTGTCCCATCCCAGCTTTAGCCCAGGCAGTCCCACCCTGCTTGTTTTTCTCTCTCCAGCCCACGGGGTTTGTGCTCCTGGGCTGAGATTTGGGTCATTGGTCCTTGGTGCCCAGCTGGGGCAGTGTTGAAGATCGCAATGCAAGATGTTTTCCATTACCATCTGTATGGCAGATTCCCTTTGTCAAGTGGGCAGTTTGCCTTATTTCTCTCTTTGAGTGACCACAGTCACTCCTCCCTTGGGAGGGGACATTGCTGATAACAGCTATTGAATGTTTCTGCATGGCTGATAAGAACTGCAGCATCCCATTGGGAGATGTGAGCCCAGAGGGAGGAGCCAAGCATTCCTACCTGGATATAATCTGGAGATTGTGGAACACCAGCACGGCTTTCTCCTCGGGATTCCCCAGAGGAACAGCAGCTGCCTCTTCCCTTGGATCTTCAGAGGAAGAACACATCCTTCTCTCCAGGATCCCTGCTCCAGCAGAGCCACCCCTGACACTGCAGGAGGGCTGAGCCACAATTCCAATGGGACTGCTGCCAACACCCTGACCCACAGGGTGTCAGGTTGGGTTCTGACTCTGTCAGTGTCGTTCTAGTGCACTGCATTGTTTATTTTATCTTTTTATTTTCCTCCCTATTAAAGAACTGTTATTTCCTGCTCCCATATTTTTGCTTGAGAGCACCTTAATTTAAATTTTATAGCAATTTAAATTTATATAATTTAAAATTTATAGCAATTCAGAGGGGTGGGGAGGGTTTGCATTCTCCATTGCAGGGCAGGCTCCTGCCCTCCTTAGCTGACTCCTGTCTGTCCAAACCCAGACAAGCAGGAATTGTTTTGTCTCCCTGCTCTGTGCACAGAGCTCACCATCCCCTCATGTGAACCCAGCCCCACACACTAAAGCAGCACAGAACGTGAAAAATAGAAAAGCTCAAACCTGAGGCATCAGGACCAGCAACAAATATTTTTTAAAATCAGGGAAAGCAGCAGCAGGAGCTGAGACTGAATTGCTCATCCCACAGCCGGGGTGCCAGAGGAACAGACGGAGCAGGGGATGTGCCAACGAGTGCACAATTACTGCAGGAAGGGATTTTATGGCAAACCTCTCATTCTCCCACAACCACAGGCATCAAGTGCCTGTCCACAAACTCATCTCCTGCTCCACATGGAAAGTGCTGTTGGAATAAAATCAGAAATTGCAACGTCTAGGACTCTGTCACCCAGAATTTCATTTTTCTAATATTCCACTGCTCATGCAACACTGGCATAAAATGGCAGAATTTGTCCTCCCCAGAACCCAAAGGAAGGGACACAGGAAATTTCTGAAGGTTCTGAGGTAATTCCCACACACCATCCAGACCTCAGATCCAAAACTGATTCCAGCAAAACAGCTCAAGCTAAAATATACATTTAATATACACAGGCACTAAATAAATTATTTGCTTTGCTGTGCCTTCCCACCCTTCGATGGGAGCTGGTAATGAAATACTGAAGAATTTTCAAGCTGAAAAAATTCAAGCAGGGAACTTCCAGGGCGCTTCCTCCTTTATAAAGCGCAACGCTCATCAAGTCAAGTTTCAAAGAATTATTTTGATTTTTCTGCTCGCAGTGACGCAAACGAGACCGGGGCCATCTGCAGCCACCCAAGAAATTCCGTGTGCATTCCAAGACACACAACCCAGCCCCAAAGTGCTGATGAAAAAAACATGTGCAGCCACTGCAAAAAATGCTCAAACCGCCCTCCGGTCTGGGAAATTACAGCGAGAATTTAACAGAGAATTTATCCCCGTGCAGAGCTCGAAGATCCATTCAGGCCTTGAAGTTTTAATTATTTTTTATTTGTAGGCATGATCCGGTGCAAATTTCCCTTGAAGCCTGGTGAGAGCATTGCAATACACAGATTATTCTGTTTTTATTGGATGAAATAATTGGTGGCTGGTGTTGCAGGATGGTGATGCCACGTTCCTGGATAAATGCCAATGTGCAGCTCCTGTCTGCCTCTCCAAAATTGCATTTAGTGATGCCAATGTGCAGCTCCTTTCTGCCTCTCCAAAATTGCATTTAGTGATGCCAATGTGCAGCTCCTTTCGGCCTAAAATTGCATTTAGTGATGCCAATGTGCAGCTCCTGTCTGCCTCTCTGAAATTGCATTTAGTGATGCCAATGTGCAGCTCCTGTCTGCCTCTCCAAAATTGCATTTAGTGATGCCAATGTGCAGCTCCTTTCGGCCTAAAATTGCATTTAGTGATGCCAATGTGCAGCTCCTGTCTGCCTCTCTGAAATTGCATTTAGTGATGCCAATGTGCAGCTCCTGTCTGCCTCTCCAAAATTGCATTTAGTGATGCCAATGTGCAGCTCCTGTCTGCCTAAAACTGCATTTAATGATGCCAATGTGCAGCTCCTGTCTGCCTAAAATTGCATTTAGTGATGCCAATGTGCAGCTCCTGTCTGCCTAAAACTGCATTTAGTGATGCCAATGTGCAGCTCCTGTCTGCCTCTCTAAAATTGCATTTAGTGATGCCAATGTGCAGCTCCTTTCTGAAATTGCATTTAGTGATGCCAATGTGCAGCTCCTTTCTGCCTAAAATTGCATTTAGTGATGCCAATGTGCAGCTCCTTTCTGAAATTGCATTTAGTGATGCCAATGTGCAGCTCCTTTCTGCCTCTCCAAAATTGCATTTAGTGATGCCAATGTGCAGCTCCTTTCTGCTCTCTAAAATTGCATTTAATGATGCCAATGTGCAGCTCCTTTCTGCCTAAAATTGCATTTAGTGATGCCAATGTGCAGCTCCTGTCTGCCTAAAATTGCATTTAGTGATGCCAATGTGCAGCTCCTTTCTGCCTCTCTAAAATTGCATTTAGTGATGCCAATGTGCAGCTCCTGTCTGCCTAAAATTGCATTTAGTGATGCCAATGTGCAGCTCCTTTCTGCCTAAAATTGCATTTAGTGATGCCAATGTGCAGCTCCTTTCTGAAATTGCATTTAGTGATGCCAATGTGCAGCTCCTGTCTGCCTCTCTAAAATTGCATTTAGTGATGCCAATGTGCAGCTCCTGTCTGCCTAAAATTGCATTTAGTGATGCCAATGTGCAGCTCCTGTCTGCCTCTCTAAAATTGCATTTAGTGATGCCAATGTGCAGCTCCTGTCTGCCTAAAATTGCATTTAATGATGCCAATGTGCAGCTGCCTTCTGCCTAAAATTGCATTTAGTGATGCCAATGTGCAGCTCCTTTCTGCCTAAAATTGCATTTAGTGATGCCAATGTGCAGCTCCTTTCTGCCTCTCTGAAATTGCATTTAGTGATGCCAATATGCAGCTCCTTTCTGCCTAAAATTGCATTTAGTGATGCCAATGTGCAGCTCCTGTCTGCCTCTCTAAAATTGCATTTAGTGATGCCAATGTGCAGCTGCCTTCTGCCTAAAATTGCATTTAGTGATGCCAATGTGCAGCTCCTTTCTGCCTAAAATTGCATTTAGTGATGCCAATGTGCAGCTCCTGTCTGCCTCTCTGAAATTGCATTTAGTGATGCCAATGTGAAGCTCCTGTCTGCCTAAAATTGCATTTAGTGATGCCAATGTGAAGCTCCTGTCTGCCTAAAACTGCATTTAGTGATGCCAATGTGCAGCTCCTGTCTGCCTAAAATTGCATTTAGTGATGCCAATGTGAAGCTCCTGTCTGCCTAAAATTGCATTTAGTGATGCCAATGTGCAGCTCCTGTCTGCCTCTCTGAAATTGCATTTAATGATGCCAATGTGCAGCTCCCTTCTGCCTCTCTAAAATTGCATTTAATGATGGCACCCGGCACGTTCCATCCTGAATTTTTGCCTGGATACACTTACATTTGTGGAATATTCTCATTTATTTAAAAAATGTAGAATCTCACTTTGTTTCAGAGAAGAAATCGAGAAATGTGCACCTGAATTTTTAAAGCTTAATCCAACAAGTAGCAACTTTTTCTGAAAGACTCCAAAAACTTTCCAAGACCTTGAGACCAAAAGTGGTCAGAACATCAACACAGGTCCAGTCACAAAATACTCCATGCGAATTTAATATATTATTTTATCTTATATCAAAGAAGCACCTCTCTGATGATTCTTTTTCTTCTCTTTCTAATTTTGGTAAGAAGTTGACCAATACAACATTTACCATCTTCTTCCTGCCACCTCTAACTAAATCTAATTTCAGTTTTTAGGTTGGCATCTGAAATCCCGTATTTGACAAGAAATTATTGTTCTATTCTAATTTTCCCACATGTCCTGGCATGCAATGACAATTAGGAAAAAGAGAGTGAACAAAATGAACACATAGGGCTTGAATTTAAAGATTTACAAAGTTCCTTAGTTCAGCAGTGGAATTATTTATTTGCAGTTCCCCCTACACCTCCCAATCCTTGCCCTTCAGAATCTGAATTTATCAAGATGTACTATGAGACAAGATGATAATTTTAAGGGCACAAGGATCTACAAATTTTGCTGAAGAAGAAATCCTGAGTAACATGTCCTGGTCTGCTTTAAATCTGCTTATTCACACAAATCATAAAAAAGTGAAAAGAAAAATCCTGTGATTTTCTTAATTCTTGTGATGAAATAAATAAAAAATGCTGTAGATTCAATCCTATCTACAGAATTAAAAACCAGAAGTAATGTTTTTATGTTCAAATAATAATTTATTTCTGGAACCAATTCTTGCTTTTAGTGATTAATTAAAAGTCCTGTTTTCAACACATGTAATTAAATTTTAAAAATACCTGTAAGAATGGTGTATAAAATAAACTTTTCTTTCTTCTCATCTCCAGTAGAAGAAACCACTTTGGGCCAGGTTTTTCCCACCAAGGAAAACATCTTATAAAAGGGATTTGGGGCAATCAACTCTTTTCTTCCTACAACTCTTCTATTCTATTAAAATTTCACCTAATTTTGATGGAACTCATTTTTAAAATGGTTATTTCTGATCCAGTGAAGATTTAGATTGTGCATATGCAGCTATCTGCACTGGAAATACATGAAAAATTAATTATTTTAATACAAACTACTTATAAACAGCTGGATGATCACTAATTTAGACAGGTGCCCTAAACCCCCAAAGCTTTAAGATAAAAAATAAAACCTAAAAAAACACCTCTACAGTAAACAGCAACCATTGATACCTTCAAATCAAAGAATCTTCTCAAAGAGACTTCCCAGAAAGCCAAAAAACAAACAAAACTTTTTTTCCCATATTCACAATTCCCAATATATTTCAAATAAAAATGACATTTTTAGGTGGTAGAAATGAGATACTTTTCAATGTAAAATTGGCACCTTAAGATATGACCCAGCTTTTTTTCCCCTTTTTTTATTAGGAGCAATCATAAATCGCATGCCAGTTCACAGTTTTTAAACACTAAGATGGAAAATAAATGAATGAATTAAAAAAAATGAAAATGTCACCCCCAGTAATGAATTAAAATCCTTACAGAGGAAGGACCATCAACTGGAATAATCAATATAAATGTAAATAATGAACATAAAAAATTGGGAATGTTTGGGATTTGGCTCAGGCCTAATTTTTTCTGCTTGTTTAATTTATTCTTATTTCAATTCCTGATTGCCACTGAGAAGGGCAAATAAGCAATTTCACTGCACCAAACGGTGAATTTTGCTCGAAATTGTAATTTCTGATATTCTGGCATTTGCTGTGCCCTGTTTTCAAAACTTGGGCCTATTTAATGGCCCTCTGCGAGTTGCTCATGCAGCACTAAACTGTTTATTTTGGGATTTTTGTGCACCTGCCATTTATCCTCAACCTGCAAAATACTCCTAGCACCTGTAATTATGTACATTAATTAATATGTAATTTATATATAATAATTAGTAACTTTTAAAGGGATTCCTCAGTTTCCACTTGACATCCGGAGCTCTGTGTCACAACTCGAGGCCTCCAAGGCAGCTCCCAAAACCCCTCCAAAGACCCAGAATTGTGCCTGGTACATCATTAACAAGCAAGGAGAGCAAAGGATGCACTGCAAAGCCTCTGCTTTTGGTTTTTTAGCCAAAAAATTATTCTACAAAATAAATGGAGGCCAGGACAACCCATACGAAGTTGACAAATTTCCATATTCGGCGCCACGACGAAAATTCCCTTCTAAACCAACCGAGCAGAAACCCCCACATCCCTCATGAAAAATCAGATTTTCACCCCACTGCTGACAGCTCCCAGCACAGCTCACACCTTGCCAGCCTCTAGGAAAGCCGGGCTGTGTCTGAAATAAAAAAATCCAAAATTTGGGTGCGTAATTATGTACAGTGATCAATATGTAATTTATATATAATAATTAGTAACTTTGAAAGGCATTCCTCAGTTTCCACTTGACATCCTGAGCTCTGTGTCACAACTCAAGGCCTCCATGGCAGCTCCCAAAATCCCTCCAAAGACCCAGAATTGTGCCTGGTACATCATTAACACGCAAGGAGAGCAAAGGATGCACTGCAAAGCCTCTGCTTTTGGTTTTTTAGCCAAAAAATTATTCTACAAAATATCTGGAGCTCAGGACAACAGATACAAAATCTACAAATTTCCATATTCGGCGCCACGACGAAAATTCCCTTCTAAACCAACCGAGCAGAAACCCCCACATCCCTCATGAAAAATCAGATTTCCACCCCACTGCTGACAGCTCCCAGCACAGCTCACACCTTGCCAGCCTCTAGAAAAGCCGGGCTGTGTCTGAAATAAAAACCCCAAAACAATATTTGTGTGGGTAATTATATACAGTAATTAATATGTAATTTATGTATAATAATTAGTAACTTTTAAAGGGATTCCTCAGTTTCCACTTGACATCCTGAGCTCTGTGTCACAACTCGAGGCCTCCAAGGCAGCTCCCAAAACCCCTCCAAAGACCCAGAATTGTGCCTGGTACATCATTAACAAGCAAGGAGAGCAAAGGATGCAGTGCAAAACCTCTGATTTTGCTTTTTTTAGCCAAAAATTTATTCTACAAAATAAATGGAGGCCAGGACAACCCATATGAAATCAACAAATTTCCATATTCGGCGCTGAGATGAAAATTCCCTTCCAAACCAACCAAGCAGAAACCCCCACATCCCTCATGAAAAATCAGATTTTCACCCCACTGCTGACAGCTCCCAGCACAGCTCACACCTTGCCAGCCTCTAGGAAAGCCGGGCTGTGTCTGAAATAAAAAAATCCAAAATTTGGGTGCGTAATTATGTACAGTGATTAATATGTAATTTATATATAATAATTAGTAACTTTGAAAGGCATTCCTCAGCTTGCGCTTGACATCCGGAGCTCTGTGTCACAACTCAAGGCCTCCATGGCAGCTCCCAAAATCCCTCCAAAGACCCAGAATTGTGCCTGGTACATCATTAACACGCAAGGAGAGCAAAGGATGCACTGCAAAGCCTCTGCTTTTGGTTTTTTAGCCAAAAAATTATTCTACAAAATATCTGGAGCTCAGGACAACAGATACAAAATCTACAAATTTCCATATTCGGCGCCACGACGAAAATTCCCTTCTAAACCAACCGAGCAGAAACCCCCACATCCCTCATGAAAAATCAGATTTCCACCCCACTGCTGACAGCTCCCAGCACAGCTCACACCTTGCCAGCCTCTAGAAAAGCCGGGCTGTGTCTGAAATAAAAACCCCAAAACAATATTTGTGTGGGTAATTATATACAGTAATTAATATGTAATTTATGTATAATAATTAGTAACTTTTAAAGGGATTCCTCAGTTTCCACTTGACATCCTGAGCTCTGTGTCACAACTCGAGGCCTCCAAGGCAGCTCCCAAAACCCCTCCAAAGACCCAGAATTGTGCCTGGTACATCATTAACAACCAAGGAGAGCAAAGGATGCAGTGCAAAACCTCTGATTTTGCTTTTTTTAGCCAAAAATTTATTCTACAAAATAAATGGAGGCCAGGACAATCCATATGAAATCAACAAATTTCCATATTCGGCACTGAGATGAAAATTCCCTTCCAAACCAACCGAGCAGAAACCCCCACATCCCTCATGAAAAATCAGATTTTCACCCCACTGCTGACAGCTCCCAGCACAGCTCACACCTTGCCAGCCTCTAGGAAAGCCGGGCTGTGTCTGAAATAAAAAAGCCCCGATATTTGGGTGGGGAATTATTATGTAATTTATATATAATAATTAGTAACTTCTAAAGGCATTCCTCAGTTTCCACTTGACATCCTAAGCTCTGTGTCACAACTCGAGGCCTCCATGGCAGCTCCCAAAACCCCTCCAAAGACCCAGAATTGTGCCTGGTACATCATTAACACGCAAGGAGAGCAAAGGATGCACTGCAAAGCCTCTGCTTTTGGTTTTTTAGCCAAAAAATTATTCTACAAAACAACTGGGGGCCAGGACAGCGCCTCCCGCCTCCCACCCCACACAAATCTGATGAATTTCCATATTCGGCGCCACAACGAAAATTCCCTTCCAAACCAACCGAGCAGAAACCCCCACATCCCTCATGAAAAATCAGATTTCCACCCCACTGCTGACAGCTCCCAGCACAGCTCACACCTTGCCAGCCTCTAGAAAAGCCGGGCTGTGTCTGAAATAAAAAAACCCAATATCGGGGCGGGGTGCTGGGGCTGCTCCGAAGGAACATGACCCGCGCGGCGCCGCGGCGCGTTAAGGAGCCTGATTGAACATCGCTGCTAATTAAGAGCTCTCGTTGTTTGGCAGGACCACCGGAGAACCTCCTGCACTTGTTCATGCCGGCAGCACCTCCTGCAGAAATTAACTCTTGACGAGAGCGGCCGGGGGGCCCAGCTGGGTCCCCCCAGAGCACAAATGAGGAGTAATGAGAGCGCTGGCGGCGGCCGGGGGCAGCGAGGCGATTCGTGACCTCTCCTTAAAAACCAGAGTGTACTCTTACACTGACTTAATTCCCTGCGCTGGGGGGAGATAACACAGCTGGGGACTCCGTGAGCGGGGCTGGGGATCGCGGGGCAGGGCTGAGAATCAAAATTATTAGGGAGTAATTTGGTAAGAATTATCTTATTAGGCGGGCTGAAATATAATTCTGTTCTCAGGGCTTTCGAGAATCAATAAATATTATTCAGCTATCAGGCTGCTGGAAGAAAATTTCGCAGCAAAAGCTAAAGCTGGAGGAGGTTTTGTGATTAAAAAAAGAAGAAAAAAACGAAGCAGGTTATTAGAACTGATTTGATATCTTGTTTCTAAATCTTCGGGATGTGTTCAGCAGTGCAATGTTCAAAAGGAACATCCCACGTGTACAAACAGCCCTGCTTACCCCATAAAACACAAATAAAACACAACCCACTCCCCCTCGGTGTCCAGCACTGGTGACAAATTCCTGTCACCTCTGCTGCCACCCCTGCAGGTGTCCATGGCTGCCCACCTGGACAGGGGCTCCCTGAGGACCTGCCACGAAGGACATGGCAAGGGCAATGGCAGCACCTGCCTTAACTTGGTTTCTAAGAGCCAGATGAACATTTCATATTAATATTAAAGCTTTTTATTTTATATCAGGGGGGCTTGGGTTGTCCTTGCTCCTGTTCTCCCCCTGCCCAGCCACAGGGGGTGTTTGAGATGATCCAGTGGAGCTGACAGAATTCCTCATGGAATAGGGAGCTATGAAATAATTTTGAGATGATCCGGACAATACTTTAGAGAACAGCAAAAGTTTATCCGCTTAACTCAAGGGAAATCATGGAATGGTTTGGGTTGGAAGGGTCCTTAAAGCTCATCCAAATTCCTGTCACCTCTGCTGCCACGCCTGCAGGTGACCATGGCTGTCCACCTGGACAGGGGCTCCCTGAGGACCTGGCACGAAGCCCCTGGCAGAGCAATGGCAGCACCTGCATTAACTTGGTTGTTAAGAGCTGGAGCACATGGAGATCACAAAATAATTACTGATATTTTAAAATATTCATTCCTGTGTTGGCTCTTACCCCAGGTTAGGTTGGAAAAGAGTGTCAATCCCATGGAGTGCCAGCTGTGCCCGATGCCCACCTTGTCCCCAGCCCAGAGCACTCAGTGCCGCCTCCAGGGGACACCTGCAGGGATGGGCACTGCAAAGCTCCCTGGGCAGCCCCTGCCAAGGCCTGGAGTGGCAGTGCCAGTTGTGGGTTTCTCTGGGTCTGGATTGAAGGCACTTGAGATGGTGTTCCATGTTCACACTCAGGTGTTTATTATTTGTTATCAGTAAAACAGTCTCACTACTGTGAGTTCTGCAGCTTTTCATTAGAAGGCACAAAATGGCCAACAATCTCTTGGTACAAGGACTTTTAAGACTGAACTATCCCATTAGGAACTGACACCTGGATTATTTTCCCTTTTAACCCAATAACTGATCCCACAGAGCTGCAATGGGGACTTTTCTGCCCAATTACAAAATGCCACCCAAACCCATGGAGAAGAAGGAGGAAGACGCATGAAGAACAAACCCAGGACAACACCCTGTGCCCTCCATCTTGCTGCCATCCACAACACACTAAAAACCCCAAAACCTCAATTTCTCACCAAGTGATGCACCCACACTGCTCTCCATAATCTATTGCACACTTTTATGGATTCCAGTCTATCTTGAACTCTGGGAAACTTTCTCCATGGATGAGAGTCAGAGTCAGTGCTGCCCTGGGGGTCAGGGCACCCCAGAGCAGACACAGAAATATTCCCTGTGTGCCCTGGGTTTGCACAGCCTGAGCTCCCTTTCCATGGGCAAATTGCTGCTGCTGTCCCAGCTGAGCCTGCCCTGGCCCAGCCTGAGGCCGCTCCCTCTGCTCCTGTCCCTGTTCCCTGGCAGCAGAGCCCGACCCCCCCGGCTGTGCCCTCCTGGCAGGGCCTTGTGCAGAGCCACAAGGGCCCCTGAGCCTCCTTTGCTCCAGCCTCAGCCCCTTCCAGCTCCTCAGGGATTCTGCAGCCCCTTCCAGCTCCCTCGGGGATTCTGCAGCCCCTTCCCAGCTCCTCAGGGATTCTGCAGCCCCTTCCAGCTCCTCAGGGATCCTGCAGCCCCTTCCAGCTCCTCAGGGATTCTGCAGCCCCTTCCCAGCTCCTCAGGGATTCTGCAGCCCCTTCCAGCTCCTCAGGGATCCTGCAGCCCCTTCCAGCTCCTCAGGGATTCTGCAGCCCCTTCCAGCTCCCTCAGGGATTCTGCAGCCCCTTCCCAGCTCTGTTCCCTGCCCTGGACACGCTCCAGCCCCTCCAGGGCTCTCCTGCAGGAGCCAGGATGCCTCAGGTTTTATATTTTTTATATTCTGTATTTATAAAATGCTTATATTATTTTTTATTTTTCACATTCTGTGCTGCTTTAGTGTGTGGGTCTGGGTTCACATTCAGGGATGCTGAGCTCTGTGCACAGAGCAGGGAGACAAAACAATTCCTGCTCCAGCTGGGCACCAAGGACAAATGACCCAAATCTCAGCCCAGGAGCACAAACCCCGTGGGCTGGAGAGAGAAAAACAAGCAGGGTGGGACTGCCTGGGCTAAAGCTGGGATGGGACAATGAACTGCAAGGTGCAAATGGAGCAGAACTGATCCCAGGGACAGCCCCCGTGCCCGGCCGTGCATTTTGGGGCCATTTTGGTTCATCTTGGGTGCAGCCCTGGCTGGGCTCTGGTGCTGCCCAAGGTGCATCCATGGAGGAGATGCTGTGAATGAATCCCTGCTTTGTTCTGTAGCTCTGCCCAGCTCTGCTCTGGGCAGCCTGAACAAGGCATCAGCAGAACTGGGCCCAGCCCTGGAGGGACCCCAGCACAGAGGGACAATCCCTGCCCTGCTCCTGATAATCACTTCCCTGCTCCTCCATTTCTAATTAAGCAGCGAGCAGAAATAAGCACACACAGAAATAATTACCCATGCAAAGTGCTCCAGTGCACCCTTCTGTTCTAGACACTATCAATCAGATATGACAAAAAAATGTGAAAAGGCTGTGATGAATGGAAACAATCATTTCCCTCCGTTTAAAAAATGCATTTTTAAAACAATTCAGCCCTTGTATTTCTCCCCCCCCTCCCACCTTCTGCCTTTGGTTACATCTTGTGTGAAGCCTTGACTTCAAGGTAGCTCTGGTAGAAAAGTCTGAGAGAGGGCAAAAGGTATTTGCTTGCTTTCAAAAGAACTGAAAATCAGAACATAAAAGAAATTTTTCATGAAGTGCCCAAGGAAGAACATCTTTACACGTGTTTCACTACATGGTAAAATCCACCAGAAACAAATACTTGGGCATGTGGACAAGAAATGCAAACTGCAGATGTTTTATGGGATTGAGAAGTCCATAATATGCATTTCACTTCATTATTATTTATTTTTTTCATTCCAGTAAGATTTTTACCTCAGGAAAGCAGCCCAGGATTCAACCTGAGCTAAGATTAAGGATGCCTCCCTCAGGCGTCAGCACATTTAGAGGGCACCCAAATAATCACAATATTCACCTTTTAGTACCAGGTTTTCCTCTGGATTAAAAAGCTGCTCTCTCCCCCATTTTCTACCCCAAACTAAACTCCACAGCATGGAGTATTTTTACCCTGATTTATCCATAAACCTCCTCAGCTTATAGAATAAAGAAATTACACCTGAACCCTGAGTAACCGCAGCTTAAGACTGCACATAAATCACCTTTTAACAAGGAACTTCCACTCAAACCCTTTCCATTTTCCACCAGTTTTAGGAAATTGTGTTTGTTATGACTCCTCCACCTTTTCTGGATGGGAGAAAAGAGGGAAGGAAAAGCTGCACCCTGAATCCCAAGACTTCAGTTTGGAGCATAATTATGTGGCACAGTAGGCTTCAAATTTCCTCAAAAACACCTTTTTTTTTTCCAAAATCCCCAACTGGTGAGTGCCCAAAGGCTCAGCTCAAGGTATCTTTAAGCCATCTGTTGGTTTTGGGAAGGAGGAGATTCCACTCTCCCCACACAGACAGTCGTGGGATGGGAAACAGCTGGGTCCAGGCTGAAAATAGGGATATCCCTCAACCTGGAAGTGTTAAAAGAAAGAACAGACTTTAAAACAAGATTTCTGCACAAACATAAGAGGCAGGGAGTTGAGAAAGGAAAAAGTCAGACCCTGGCTAGAGTGGCAGACATCAAAAATACAGAGCAGAACTCACAAGAGTGGACTGAAAAGAGCTTTTTTATTCCAAAAAAAGGGTTTCAAATGAAACTGGGGTGCTCCATATCGTGGCCTGTGTTGGAGCATCCTGCTGCACTGGGCTCACACACCATTTTCACAGTCAGAATGCCACCTGAATAATAATTACAGCCTCAGCTCATCAGGTAATTTCTACCAGAATGGATGGTGAGAAAACCAAAGCAAAGCCAGTGAGCAAACTCAGTGTGGATCCCTGGGTGTCAAAATCCTCTCTAAAATTCAAGGAGATTTTTTCCCTTCAATAATCCATTGTGAAAAACCACACAAAAAATAAAACTCTGAGGGAAAACTTCCCTACTAAACCTTGCTGCCCAGTGGCAAGGCCGTGGTTAAAGGGCTCTGCTCTGGCTGCTGAAAGGTTCATTCCTTCTGAGGGCAGAAATTCGAATTCCTCCCTACATCAAAGGCTGTGTCTTTCCATCGAACGGCCCTCGATGGATTTCTTTCCCATGAACTCATCTGTGCTGTGATTTTATTGCATTTAAGGAGCAATTTTATGTCTTTATACACTCTGTCATCGGAAAAGGTGAACTTTGTATGCACACAATGCCCATTAGAAATCCCTCACGTGTCCTTTGGAGCTGGTTCCTCTCACACTGACAGTCCCAAAATCCCAGAATGGGTTGGGCTGGAAGGGACATTAAAGCTCATCCAGTGCCATGGGCAGGGACACTTTCCACTACCCCAGGCTGCTCCAAATAAAAGCACTTTTTCTGATGGTAACTCACCGTTATTATAAAAAGTGCAATTGTTTTATTCAATTATGTACACCCTTAAAGTGACTTTAAGTTGTAAAATGAAAAGGAATGAAGACAACGAATTGAGGGGCTGGTTTTGTCACCAACATCCCAAAATGGGTTGGGTTGGAAGGGACATTAAAGCTCATCCAGTGCCATGGGCAGGGACACTTTCCACTCTCCAAATAAAAGCACTTTTTCTGACGGTAACTTGCCATTATTATAAAAAATATAATTGTTTTATCGAATTATATACGCATCTAAAGTGACATTAAGTTGTAAAACAAAAAGAGGCGAAGACAACAAATTACGAGGTTGGTTTTGTCACCAAAATCCCAGAATGGGTTGGGCTGGAAGGGACATTAAAGTTCATCCAGTTCCACGTGCAGAGACACTTTGCACTATCCAAATAAAAGCACTTTTTCTGACGGTCACTTGCCATTATTATAAAAAGTGTAATTGTTTTAATCAATTATGTACACAGCTAAAGTGACTTTAAGTAGCAAAGCAAAAAAGAGGTGAAGACAATGAACTGAGGGGTGGGTTTGACACCAAAATCCCAGAATGGGTTGGGCTGGAAGGGACATTAAAGCTCATCCAGTGCCATGGGCAGGGACACTTTCCACTACCCAAATAAAAGCACTTTTTCTGATGGTAACTTGCCATTTTTATAAAAAGTATAATTTATTTATTGAATTATATACACACCAAATGTGACTTTAAGTTGCAAAATAAAAAGAGGTGAAGACAACGAGTCAAGGGGCTGGTTTTGTCATCAAAATCCCAGAATGGGTTGGGCTGGAAGGGACAATAAAACTCATCCAGTGCCATGGGCAGGGACACTTTCCACTACCCCAGGCTGCTCCAAATAAAAGCACTTTTTCTGATGGTAACTCGCCATTATTGTAAAAAATATAATTTTTTATTCAATTTTTTATATACCTTTAAAGTGACTTTAAGTTGTAAAATAAACAGAGGTGAAGACAGTGAACACTGGGGTTGGTTTTGTCACCAAAATCCCAAAATGGGTTGGGTTGGAAGGGACATTAAAGCTCATCCAGTGCCATGGGCAGGGACACTTTCCACTACCCCAGGCTGCTCCAAATAAAAGCACTTTTTCTGATGGTAACTCACCACTATTGTAAAAAATATAATTATTTTATTCAATTATATACACACCAAAAGTGACTTTAAGTTGCAAAGCAAAAAGAGCTGAAGACAACAAATCAAGGAGTTCGTTTTATAACCTACATCCCAAAATGGATTGGGCTGGAAGGGACATTAAAGATCATCCAGTTCCACGTGCAGAGACACTTTCCACTACCCAAACAAAAGCACCTTTTCTGATGGTAACTTGCCATTATTATAAAAAACATAATATGCAATATGAAAAATTCTGTTTTTCAATTATGTACACGCCTAAAGAGACTTCAAGTTGTAAAACAAAAAGGGATGAAGACAACGAATCGAGAGGTGAGAAAAAGCTGCTCAACAGCCAACACAAAAGAACATTTAGAACCCAAAAACTGCAGAGTGCCAGGAGCCATGACCCAGACACAGGAAGGGAAATGGGATCAAGCAGAAGTTCAGGGGGCTGAGAAGTTCAAGAATTGATGGTCTGACGGGAGATTCTGCCTCTTCTTGTCTGCTCTAACTGACTAAAACACACGGACCACGACAGCTCTGAAGCGCCACAATATTATAAATTACTTCTATAAACTACTCGTAATTTTCTCATCACAACATTTTGGTTTTCTTAAGGCTCAAGTCACAGAATCATCAAGGCTGGCACAGCCCTGCCAGCCCATGCAGTGCCAGCTGTGCCCACCCTGTCCCCAGCCCAGAGCACTCAGTGCCACCTCCAGGGCACACCTGCAGGGATGGGCACTGCAAAGCTCCCTGGGCAGCCCCTGCCAAGGCCTGAGCTCCCTTTCCATGGGCAAATTGCTGCTGCTGTCCCAGCTGAGCCTGCCCTGGCCCAGCCTGAGGCCGCTCCCTCTGCTCCTGTCCCTGTTCCCTGGCAGCAGAGCCACAAAAGATCATGGACTGAAATAATTTCAATCTGAATTTCTTTTTTTCTCTCTTTATATAAAGCTATTATTAGATCCAGACCGAATATTAGCAGGTGTATATGGACATTACATTCATTCCTGACAGCTCCAACACCTACATTTCAATGAAATATTCAAATTATAGATATATACAGCTGGATTCATAAGGTTCTATCCACATAAGGCAAGCTTCCTGAAAGGAAAACCTCCAAAATTAGCGCACATCTGAACTCCATAAAAGACTTCACTGCTCTTTCAGGGAGCAGTGCAGTCAAATTTAGACATTTATAGGCTTTGGGGGACAAATTCTACCTGAAAGAGTTTGAACTCTCGCAATCCAAACGTGAATCCAAATTTTTTATTGTTGTAAAATGGTTATATGCATATTGTACTCATGAAAGTTAAAGCAGGAAAGGCGAATAGCTGTAAAATGTTTAATTTCCTGGTATTTTTAATTGTGATGGTTTAATGAATCTACAAGTCAAAAGTGGACTATAATTAAAATTTCTTTTGCATTTTAATATAAAGCACGTAGTATATATTTTAAGTTAATCCACACACTAAAAAAATTCCATTTTTGTGCTTGACTTTTTGAATTCCTACAAACACACCGTGCTGTTAAATACCAAAAGCTATTACCAAACCATCAGAGGTTTGTTTTCAAATTAAAAGAATCATTTCAGCAAGGTGCAGCTGCAACTCAGTGACACTTTCTCAATATCTGCAATACTTTGTTTTTATTAGATGTCCTTATCCTGCTCTCGCCATAACATTTCCCCACTGAAGCCTCCTGCCCTTTTGTGGAGATCCAAATAAAACATATGATTTATCCATAATGGTCCAACACCAGCACATCCCACGCTGGCAGGTTTTTTTCCATGGCTATTTATTTTGTTTTAGCAACGCTGAAAACTCCACAAGTAAGAAAAGAAGAAGAAGAAAAAAAATCAAATTACTCCGTGTTCCTGACTGCTCTCACTCCTCTGTCGGTGCTATAAAGAGAGGCAGAGGATTTTTTTTTTTTTTTTTTTTTGCCACCCTGCAGGTTCCCAAAGCAGAGCTGTGCCATTTGCAAGCTGCCATTGGTTAATGAAGGTAAATTTAATTAGCTCAACTTCCTTGCAGATCCCATCAAGCGCCAGCATTTGATGCATTCCGTCAGGGCCGGCCCAGCGCCACAAAGAAAAGGCAGCTCTGCCCACGGCTGGGAACTGAAACGAGCTGCTTCAAGTGGAGCTTTTCTCCCATTTTTCTGAGGCTGCACCGCTCTGACCTCCCCCAAATCAATCCCCCGGGGATTAACATGTAAAGCAGTGTCGAATTAATTTCAGAAAGCGAATTTGAGATCAGCCCGGGGCCGCTACAAAACAGCCGCGGCTGCCGAACAGGCCAAAGCCGCGCGGCCTCAATGGGGGGCTGTCAATGCAGGAGGCAGGGAAGGAAGGAGGGAGGGGGTGCTTAGGAGGATTTGGAGCAATCCATCAGGCTGGTTAGAGCTTTGCCCGCTCCCGGGCCATGGCTAATGCATTCCTCTGGAAGTTAATCCCATTTCCAAAGGCCTGCCGTGAGGGGCGCGGGGGCCGTGCCGAATGAGAACCCGGCCGCATTACGATTCTCAGCCACGCCACCAAAAGGCGCGCGGGGCGACGCTGAGGGCTCACAATGAGATGGGTCATTAAAAGTGCAAGGGCTCGGGGAAGGCAGCGCATCTTTTTTGGAGGCACCTGCACGCAGCTTTACCGCTTTCAAGCTCTTAAAAATCCCTCCAAAAAAATTTAAACTTGTATTACTGTAAATAGAAATCATCCATTTCCATGACGCTGCAAAAGGAGGACAGTGGAGCCTCCTCTGAGCAAATATTTACACACAAAACTTACTCAGTAATTGTTACAGTGATAAAACATTAAATTATGTTTGCTTGTACTCCCAAAAGGAAATTAATGATCAAGTTACCACCCGGTAATGTGGCACTGCTCATACACTCACACTGAATTTGTTTACAAACTCCACTGACACCAAACGCACGTTCAATCTATGTACCATCATCCAGACATTCAATTTTCAGAATTTCTAACTGAATCTCGTATCTAAAGCAGCAAAAATTAAGCAGAGAAACTTCTGAAGAGGCAAAATATCATCTGGGAATCTTCTGTTCTGCAGGCAGCAACATCAAAAGTCTCAAAGGTCAAAAGCAGAGTCTGGACTCATCAGGGGAGACAGAGAATAAAAGAAAATGGGGACCAAGAGAAGACAGAAATTGTTCACTCCACTCAAATTCTCTAATTATTTGAAGGCAGCGGCACAATATCTAAAAATAGATGGTGTTAAGCTTTATGAAACAAAATCACCCATTTCAAAATGAAAAGCGCACCAAAATAAAAGACAAACTTGTTTACTGTCATTGAAGTTGAAATTTGACTGGGGGAACAAAAACCAAACCCTTCAAATTCTGTAGGTTGAGAATTTTTTGCTGTTTTCAGCTTGTAAAATATGATCGAAGCAGGTTAAAAGGTGTGCAGTTGAGAATTTTCTGCAGGTTGAGAATTTTTTGCTGTTTTCAGCTTGTAAAACATGAGGGAAGCAAGTTAAAAAGTGTGCAGTGGTGTCACCAAAACACAAGAATTCAACAGAAATCGCAAAAAAAAAAAAAAAAAAGCACAAAACACTTCAGGGCCCTGTATTAAAAACTTATTTTCTGTCATTTTTTCTACTCCTCAAAGTTTGGAAAGTGAAATTCATGCCCCTCATTCCTCATTAAAGAATCCACATCACAAAACTCATCGCTGAAAGCAGAATATTCCTGGATTATGAGACCCTGGAGTGAATCTTACGGGATGAAAGGTCCCTGTTGCATTTGTACCCTGCCAAGATCTGGCATGGGATAAATTGATGAAAACCAGGTGAGCTGAGTGCCAATCCAAGATGTGGCAAGGGATAAACTGAGGAAAACCAGGAGAGCTGAGTGCCAGTCCTGGATCTGGCATGGGTTAAATTGATGAAAACCAGGTGAACTGAGTGCCAGTCCAGGATCTGGCACTGGATAAATTGAGGAAAACCAGGTGAGCTGAGTGTCATGCCAAGATCTAGCACAGGACAAATTCAGGAAAGCCAGGTGAGCTGGGTGCCAACCCAAGATGTGGCACAGGATAAATTCAGGAAAGCCAGGTGAGTTGAGTGCCATTCCAGGATCTGGCAGGTGATAAACTGAGGAAAACCAAGTGAGCTGGATTGAAGCGCCAATCCAAGATCTGGCACGGGTTAAATTGATGAAAACCAGGTGAGCCGAGTGCCAGTCCAGGATCTGGCATGGGGATAAATTGAAGAAAACCAGTTGAGCTAGACTGGAGTGCCAATCCAGGATGTGGCATGGGATAAACTGAGGAAAACCTGGTGAGCTGAGGGTCATTCCAAGATGTGGCAGGGACAAATTGAGGAAAGCCAGGTGAGCTGAGTGCCAATCCAAGATGTGGGAGGGGATAAACTGAGGAAAACCAGGTGAGCTGAGTGCCATGCCAAGATCTGGCACGGGTTAAATTGATGAAAACCAGGTGAGCCGAGTGCCAGTCCAGGATCTGGCATGGGATAAACTGAAGAAAACCAGGTGAGCTAGACTGGAGTGCCAATCCAGGATGTGGCATGGGATAAACTGAGGAAAACCTGGTGAGCTGAGGATCATTCCAAGATGTGGGAGGGGATAATTTGAGGAAAACCAGGTGAGCTGAGTGCCAATCCAGGATCTGACAGGGATAAACTGAGGAAAACCAGGAGAGCTGAGTGCCAGTCCAGGATCTGGCATGGGATAAATTGAGGAAAACCAGGTGAGCTGAGTGCCAATCCAGGATCTGGCATGGAATAAACTGAGGAAAACCAGGTGAGCGGAGTGCCAATCCAGGATCTGGCACTGGATAAACTGAGGAAAACCAGGAGAGCGGAGTGCCAATCCAGGATCTGACATGGGATAAACTGAGGACAACCAGGAGAGCGGAGTGCCAATCCAGGATCTGACATGGGATAAACTGAGGAAAACCAGGAGAGCGGAGTGCCAATCCAGGATCTGACATGGGATAAACTGAGGACAACCAGGAGAGCGGAGTGCCAATCCAGGATCTGACATGGGATAAACTGAGGACAACCAGGAGAGCGGAGTGCCAGTCCAGGATCTGGCATGGGATAAACTGAGGACAACCAGGAGAGCTGAGTGCCAGTCCAGGATCTGGCATGGGATAAACTGAGGACAACCAGGAGAGCTGAGTGCCAGTCCAGGATCTGGCATGGGATAAACTGAGGACAACCAGGAGAGCGGAGTGCCAATCCAGGATCTGGCATGGGATAAACTGAGGACAACCAGGAGAGCTGAGTGCCAGTCCAGGATCTGGCATGGGATAAACTGAGGAAAACCAGGTGAGCTGAGTGCCAATCCAGGATCTGACAGGGATCAATTGATGAAAACCAGGAGAGCTGAGTGCCAGTCCAGGATCTGGCATGGGATAAACTGAGGACAACCAGGAGAGCTGAGTGCCATCCCCACAAACTCCTCACCGCCCGCGCCCGCTGCCTCGCGCGCGGCGACTCCGACCCGCCGGGATTTCCCTGGAGCTCCACCACCCCCAGCTCAGGAAGGGAACGGAATTCACCTCCTTAGGCCAAGAACCTCTGGCAAAACAGACGTTATGACTGAGATCATCCCTCACCTCGCTGGTTTTTTGGGAACTCTGCTCATTAAAAGACGCTTGGCATCCCCACACAAACAAATTCCGGGCGGGCGATTCCCTCTGGAGGCAGGGAGGGATTTGTGGCACCGCGTTTTGCTGAGCCCTCACGCCGCTCACTCGCACTCAGGCCTGCTTTCTGCTTTTGTGATATAATCCTGCAATCAGCACACAAGCACCATCCTGGAGATGCTTCAGGAGAAGACGGAAAATCCAAACTAATACTTTCCGCTATTTTCCGCCGCAAACTGACCTACTTAGAGATGAAAGGAAAAAAAT
>NW_026535952.1:2652500-2692755 GCF_028551555.1 Melozone crissalis
GCCTGTCATTCTGCACTTACTTTCCCATCCTGGAATATCAATTATTATCAGGTTATGAAGATAAGCCACTTAGAGGAAATAAAGTGCCACAGTTACTGGGGGGGAGCGGTCAGCCCGTGCCGGGATTATTGAGCTGCATTTGGTAAAAGCAAAATCCCAATTACAGCAGCTGTCGCTTGGCTTATGCCAGGCCGGGCAGGAATGTCCCTGATTTCACAGATCCCAGAGTGGTTGGGGTTGGAAAAGGCTTTAAAGCCCCCCCAGTGCCACCCCTGCCATGGCAGGGACACCTCCCACTGTCCCCAGTGTCCAGCCTGGCCTTGGGCACTGCCAGGGATGCAGGGATGGAATTCCAGCCCAGCCCTGCCCACCCTGCCAGGGAACAATTCCTCATTGCCAGGATCCCACCCAGCCCTGCCCTCTGGCACTGGCAGCCATTCCCTGTGTGCTGTCCCTGCATCCCCTGGCCATTGTCTCTCTCCAGCTTTCCTGGGGCTCCTCCAGGCCCTGCAAGGCCGCCCTGAGCTCAGCCCAAAGCTTCTCCTGTGCAGGTGAGCAATGCCAGCTGTGCCAGCCTTTCCTGCCAGCACAGGAATGTCCTGAAACTCACCCGGTGCCACCCCTGCCGTGGCAGGGACACCTCCCACTGTCCCAGATGCTCCAGCCCCAGTGTCCAACCCGGCCTTGGGCACTGCCAGGGATCCAGGGCAGCCACAGCTTCTCCTGTGCCACGGCCTGCCAACCCTCACAGGGAAGGATTTTTTCCTAATATCCCACCTAAACTTGTAATTTCTCAGTGTGGAGCCATTCCCTGTGTGCTGTCCCTGCATCCCCTGGCCATTGTCTCTCTCCAGCTTTCCTGGGGCTCCTCCAGGCCCTGCAAGGCCACCCTGAGCTCAGCCCAAAGCTTCTCCTGTGCAGGTGAGCAATGCCAGCTGTGCCAGCCTTTCCTGCCAGCAGAGCTGCTCCATCCCTCTGCCCATCCTGGAGCCTCCTCTGGGCTCTCTGCAGCAGCTCCAGCTCCTCCCTGCGCTGGGGCAGCTCTGCAGGTGGGGAATCACCTGAGGGGACACAGGGACACAATCCCAATCCCAACCCCAACCCCAGTCCCTTTCCTGCTGCTCTCTCCTCCCTGGTCGCACCCCAGGATTTTGATGGATTTTGGGGCTCCCAGCACTGACTGGTGGCTCCTGTGCAGCTTTTCACCCACGAGATCCCCAAATCCTCCCCCTCATTTCCGCTCCCATTGATTTCTCCTTCCTGGCTGGGGTTGCCCTGACCCAGGAGCAGCCCCTGGCCCTGGGGATTGTGGAACTCCTCGAGGCTCTCCTGGGCCTCTGCTCAAATCCCTGTCGCAAAAATTTTTCCACAGAAATCCTTTCTTTCAGATTTCTGCATCTTCTGGGAAGCAGAGGCCCCAGAAGAGAATGTAAACAATTGTTATCAGCTGCTGTAAATGCAATGGGATGCACCTGGGATTGGTTCATGTTCCATGTTTATAATTAAGGGCCAATCACAGGAGCAAGCTGGGGACAGAGTCCCTGGACACAACTTTGTTAGAGATTCTTTCTTTCCATTCTTAGCTTAGCAACATCTGCAACTTCTCTCTTTATTCTATTTAGTATAGTTATAATGTATTATATATCATATATCAATAAATCCAGCCTTCTGGTCAAGAAACAAGATTCTCGTCCTTCTCTCACCCCAGCGACCACCTCAGGTCGCTGTAATAAATCCCTGCTGCCTTTCCCAGCCTGTTGGCTCCCACAGAAACCCAGCCAGCCTCCAAAGGGAAATCAAGCCAATCCTTCCCAATGGAATGCACCTTCCCAAGGATCCCCGCGTGGCTGTGGCAGCTTGATGCTGAACAGAAACACAGGATCTGCTCAGAACATCCCACACCCACGGCTGCCTCACGGAGGGATCATCTCTGCTCCCCCAAACCCGCCCAAACAGGTCCAACCCCCATCCTATAAATTCCTCATCACCCCACTTCAGATTTTCCCATTTTGAAGGATTGGCTGCTGAACCAAAGAAGGTTTTGCCGTGCTGAAAGAGCTGGGGTTGCGGGATGGATTTAATTCAGCCAAGTGTCAGCCTCCTGATGGATTGGATAAATGTTACCAGATAAAGCTGCTTGTTTTATTTTTTTGTTTCATTAAACAGCAACGTGGCCGAGCAGTAAAAACCTGATCCCATTTTGATACGGTTTATGCTGCTGCATGGAAAAAAGCCTTTTATGAGTGCTGCTTAAAGCAGATAAGGAACTGAATGTGCTAAACACATGGGCAGAACAATCCCTCCAAACCAGCTGAACTGGGGCGAGCGGGAGCAGATCCTCACTGGCGTCCGCTGGATTTTAATGACATGCTTGTCAACATGTAACCTTAGAATGCAGACACCATGGTAACAGTTTTAACACAGTCTCTGTAAAGAGAATAATTGTGTGAAGCACAAATAGAAACATCTTGACTCTTGTAGTCTTTTAATCCACTTAGAGAAATGCTTTTCAATCCATCAAGCGGCGTTTTCTGGATCTTGTTGAACATCTGTCTTGGAATTACTTGGAATAAAAGTCTGGGCAGGTCCAGCCACGCTGTGTTTGCTGTGGCCCTTAAAAGGAGAATTCAGATGTAATACTTTGATATTAGATTTGAGCTCTGGAGAACACCAGACAGGAAGAATTATGATATTCACTGGGTTATATAATAATAAACTGTTGATAGCGAAGGGAGCCAACCCATCTTTGTTGATCAGCATCGACTCCAATTTATTGATCACATCAGCCACCTTTCATAACAGTGTTAATTAAATTCATGCATATGCAAATTCGAGCTCACCATAGGCTACAGAGAAAACTCCAACCCCTCCTTTTGCTTACGATACCTGTGGTTTGTTTATTGAAACCAGGATCAGTGTTCTCACCGCGATATGAAAAGTTCTCAAAACCTTCATATCTGTTCCAGAGCAGCCAAGGACAGAATGTTTACCTGTTATTTGAAGACTGTCTGAGAATCTTGCTGTTTATAAAAATGTTCTTGAGAACCTAATTATTTACAGAATCAAGCCTGGGAACTGCTGCTTCACAGCTGCCTTTTACTTTTCCATCACCTGGATACCTTCATGGCCTCTTTCTTTGAGCCATGTTTGAACCAGGCTCTCCACACTCCAAATCCCAATTTCATTTGGATTTTATGATGTTTTAGGCTCACCACCACTACTGCAAGGCCCTGCTGAAGTTCTCAAAACCTTCATATCTGTTCCAGAGCAGCCAAGGACAGAGTGTTTACCTGTTATGAGAAGACTGTCTGAGAATCTTTTTGTTTATAAAAATGTTCTTGAGAACCTGGTTATTTACAGAATCAAGCCTGGGAGATGCTGCTTCACAGCTGATTTTTACTTTTCCGTCAGCTGGATGCCTTCATGGCCTCTTTCTTTGAGCCATGTTGGAACCAGGCTCTCCACAATAAACCATGTTGGAGCTGTTGCTGTGCCCTGAAACACCCAAGCATGAGCATACCTTTAGTTGTGTGAGTGGCTCCGGTGCTTGGGATCTTGTGAAACCCATACAGAGGGGCAGGGATGGACTCTGTGCATCCCACCACACCCAGAGTGGGTGACACTGATGGAATCATGGAATGGTTTGGGGTGGGAGGGACATTAAAGATCATCCCATGGCCATGGGGACACCTCCCACTGTCCCCAGTGTCCAGCCTGGCCTTGGGCACTGCCAGGGATGCAGGGATGGAATTCCAACCCAGCCCTGCCCACCCTCACAGGGAGAAAGTTTTCCCTAATATCTGATCTAAACCTGTAATTTTTCAGTGTGGAGCCATTCCCTGTGTGCTGTCCCTGCATCCCCTGGCCATTGTCTCTCTCCAGCTTTCCTGGGGCTCCTCCAGGCCCTGCAAGGCCGCCCTGAGCTCAGCCCAAAGCTTCTCCTGTGCAGGTGAGCAATGCCAGCTGTGCCAGCCTTTCCTGCCACAATACCCTAAAACTCATCCTGGTGCCACCCCTGCCGTGGCAGGGACACCTCCCACTGTCCCCAGTGTCCAGCCTGGCCTTGGGCACTGCCAGGGATGGAATTCCATGCCAGCCCTGCCCACCCTGCCAGGGAACAATTCTCAATTCCCAAAATCCCATCCCTGCCCTCATTCTGTTCGAGGCCATTCCCCCTCATCCTGCTGATGCCTGAATTTTTAGCTTTCGTATTTCCCAGATTCTGCACTGCATTAACACAGAACTCTGAACCCCACGTGAAGTGTTAGCGAGCTCTCCTCACAGTTCAGGCACACAAAACAATCCTTTCCCAGCCCAAAAAGTACAAACAGCAGAGAACTGAGGAGAGCAAACTGGGAGGGTGGGACTGCATAACCTGGAGCTGTAAATGGACAACTGACAATATGGAGATGGACCAAAACCCAGAAAAGTGAGAAAACTCCTGACCCAGGGCCCACCTTGGGTCCATTTTGGTCCATCTTGGGTCCATTTTGGTCCATCCTGGGTGCAGCCCCAGCTGGGCTCTTGCACTGCCCAAGGTGGGTCCTTTAAAGGCATTTTTAATAAATCCCTGCTTTGTTCCTTCAACCCTGCCCGGCCTCTGTCACAGACATATTTTTTGAAAAATATTTTCATTAAGATTTTTCTCTCGAGAAACTGAAAAGTTTAAAAAAAAACGAAATGCAAACAAGAATTATCTGCTGCTGTGGAATGCAACGAGTGCATTTTTTATTAGTTTCATATCGTTTTTAATTAATAGTTTTAAACTCGCTAGTTTAAACTTTTGAACTCTCTAGTTAGTTACAAGATTTCATTATCATTCTTTTTTATTTCTTAAGCTTTCTGATGAAATCCTTTCTCTTTCTTTAGTATAGTTTTAGTATGTAATTTTCATATAATATAATATAATATACTATAATATAATATAATATAATATAATATGATATAATTTATATTATATGGTATAATGTAATGTAATATAATATAATGTAATATAATGTAATGTAATGTAATGTAATGTAATATAATATAATATAATATATAATATAATATAATATATATTATATGGTATAATGTAATGTAATATAATATAATGTAATATAATATAATGTAATATAATATAATATAATGTAATGTAATGTAATGCAATATAATATAATATAATGTAATATAATATAATATAATATAATATAATATAATATAATGTAATACAATGTAATGTAATGTAATGTAATATAATATAATATAATATAATGTAATACAATGTAATGTAATGTAATGTAATATAATATAATATAATATAATATAATATAATACATATTATATTATATGGCATAATGTAATGTAATATAATATAATGTAATATAATATAATGTAATGTAATGTAATGCTATATAATATAATATAATATAATATAGTATAATATAATGTAATACAATGTAATGTAATGTAATGTAATGTAATGTAATGTAATGTAATGTAATGTAATGTAATATAATATAATATAATATATATCATAAAATAATAAATCAGCCTTCTGAAACATAGGATCAAGATTCTCATCTCTTCCCAAAACCCCTGCAAACACCACCCCGAGCCTCTGTTCCAGGTCCCCTCTCAAGGCATCCCTGTCCCTCCATCTCCATGGGGAATTTCCCTCTCCAGCTCTCCCTGGACCCCTCTTTTATCCAGGTTTAACCCCAGCTCCCCATCAGATGCTGTTTGTTTCCCTGAGCCCACAGAAATTCCATTTCCACGCTGGAAATGCAGCAGAAATTGCCTTTACCCTGCTGTTTGCTCTCTGTTAGCTGAATTACTGCTCGGCTTTTAGCCACGACAACACCAACGGCAGCGTTCGTGCGCCTTGAATGTTCATCTGCCGCGGAGGTTTTCTGCTGAACACATCAAAAGTGGGTAAAGAAATCATTTATTTGATTTAATTCTTAAAAAATCCAGTGTTTCACTTAAGGGAATTAGTGCCTTAAGCAATAAACACAGCTATGCAATAAATGGCATATGTGGGATCTATTAACCCCAGCGCTCGACTCTGCCATCTCAATAATCCCCTTTTTTAGAGTTCCAGGCTGAAAAGTTTGTATGTAAATGATTGCTCAGAGAGTTCATTAAAAAAAAAAAAAGAGAAATTAAAATAGATCTTAAAGCACTGGGGGTTTGTGATGTTGCTGGGCTGAGTTTTGATCCCCTCAAATTTCATTTTCCAGAAAATAGAAATTAAAATAGATCTTACAGCACTGGGGGTTTGTGATGTTGCTGGGCTGAGTTTTGATCCCCTCAAATTTCATTTTCCAGAAAATAGAAATTAAAATAGATCTTACAGCACTGGGGGTTTGTGATGTTGCTGGGCTGAGTTTTGATCCCCTCAAATTTCATTTTCCAGAAAATAGAAATTAAAATAGATCTTACAGCACTGGGGGTTTGTGATGTTGCTGGGCTGAGTTTTGATCCCCTCAAATTTCATTTTCCAGAAAAGTTATTGGGGGTGTGAGACTGTGTCTTGTGCTGTCAGATACCCAAAGCTCCTGCACCATCTATTCCTAATTTATATGCACAAGGCAGCTCAAAAGTGTTTCCAACTCACCTTTCCTGTGTCTCTGCCATTCATTTTGCAAAAATGATTAATTTTGTACATTTAATAAATCCGAAAAGAGATAATAATTCCCATTCTACAACTGCAGCAATGGCTTACAGTGATCAGGACAAGATGATTCTCTTGATTAAAATAAGAATAAATTCAGCCCTAAGTAAGAAATATTTTACTATTTTCCCATTATCTTTTATATCTCTCTGTATAAAATGCAATTTTTATAATTTTTAAATTATAATTTTTAAAGATGGGAAGTAAATCTTCATGGGACGTTCAAGACACCTCAATCTAAATTTACAAATTCTGATGTCAAACATTCCTTAGCTAAGAGCACCCCCAATTATACCCAGAAAATGAATTGTTTGGCTTCGTCCTTTCCTTCCCTTAAATCCTTTAATGGATAAGGAAATATTTTCCAGCGCTCCACAAAAAAAAAAGCAAAAATCAAACGAGCAGGGATTATAGCAACAGGCATCAATGTTAATTCAGAAATGGATTAACAATTACAGATTTGCAGTCCATTAGCATTGATCCCCAGCACGGAATAGTTGGGATCGATAAGCTAATCTGGAAATTTGATTAATTGAGTAAATCCTGTTTACTAAAGTATCCCATCATCTACAAATAGGAGGAGGTGAAAACCCTGCTTGTAGCAAAAACCAAATTTCAGAGCTGTCACATCAATGGAAAATTCTCTAATTCCAGATTGTGCTGTCACAGGGAGACCAAAACTTCACAAGTTTCACAAGAAACATTCCTTTTTAAAATAAATAAAAATTCTCAACCCCCAAAAAAACCCTCAAAAACCGTCACAGAAATGGGCCTGACACTGAGGGAAATAAAAAAAAAAAAACAGAACAGGGCAAAAAACCTTTTAAGATTTTGAATTTTTGTGGGTTTTTTTTTCCCCTAAGAGCTTGTCCATGCAAGCTGCACTGCTAGACAGGAAAGGGAAATCGGAAAAATTGCTGGAAATGTATCCTCACACCTATTTAAGTCTATTTATTCCAGCAATTGTACCAAGACAACTCCAATGGTAAAAAAAAAATAAATCCTGGCCCTGAGTGACAGCTTTAAATGGGGGAAAACTTCAGCTCAAACCTCGGTGCTGAGGGTGAGACCTGAAACTCAGTGAGTGCTGCTAATTAACAATAATTGCAGCACGGAGTGAAATATCGTATTTAATTTTTTTTAAAGAGGAGATTTAATGAAAAATAATTTAATTTTTTTTTTTTCCCCTAGGCGTAGGTTTAAAAATTGTGCTAAGTTAAAAGGATGTAAATTTTGATTTTTACCTGCCATTTTAAGTTTTCTGATGAAAGTTGATGTGGTTTCTCTCCAAAAATAATGAAATTATTATCTTATTATCTTAATTAACGGATGTAAATTTTGATTTTTTACCTGCAATTTTAAGTTTTCTGATGAAAGCTGACGTGGCTTCACTTCAGAAATAATGAAATTATGATCTTAATGAAAGCAGTTTAAAAAGTGGCACTAATGGAAGGAAAATTAAAATATCGCAGTGGATTTCACAGAAATATTTAAATTCTTTTTGTTTTGGGAGAAAATTTTGGTTTTTCTACGCACTCATTTCTACAAATCCCCAAATAATGGAAGTGACAGGCCTTGGGACAGAACAGATCCCACACCCTGAAAATCAAGTTTAAAGAAAAAAACCTGTCACGATATTTGAGATCCTCAAAATCAGGAATAAATGGAAAAATGATCTTTTGTCCTTCTCCTCATGAAAAGAAACCTGTTGGAACAGCAAAGCCTAATAGGAACTGACACAAATAAATACAATATTCAGCTCTAATTCTATTCACAGCTGAAATTTTCCAAAATTTTGGGATATTCCAGCAGCCGAATGCACTCAGGGAAACCACAGAGCCAAACCCATCTGGCTTGGAAAGTGGATTATTCTTCCAAGCCACTTTTAAATATTTTAACAATTTTTGGCTTTAAAGAAAAAAAAAAAAAACCCACTCAAATTTAATTTTTGGCTTAAAAAAAAAAAAACCACCAAATTAAAATTTTGGCTTTAAAAAAAAAAAAAACAAAAAAACAAATTTAATTTTTAAAGATGGGAAGTAAATCTTTATGGGACGTTCAATTTTTCAGTGCAATTCAAGGAGCTGGAAGTTTTAAAACTTCCCCCAAGATTCCTGCTAAAAAACCGGGATTGATTCTTTTTACCTTGCCTCTTGCTCTGCACCAAATCCGTGACAACAAATAGAAAATATTTTTACAGAATATTTTTATTTCCCCCACGTGAGAACGGCCCAGGAACGGGGAGATCAGCAAGGTCAGAGCTGCAAAATGGGGATTTTTGCACATTTTTGCCAGGGCTGTTTCCTCACCCAAGTGTAATTTCAGGGAAATTTGCAATAATTCCGCTGCAGTCAAGGTTTATAATGAATGCCGCTGTTTTCTGGCCATGAAATTCTACACTTTCTGCTCTCTACACCCAAAATTGCTGCTTAGTCCCTCTGCAACATTTTCTCTTTTTTTTTCCCCCCCCTAAAAAAGCAGCATATAAATTAAAAAAAAAAAAAATTAATTACCTCCTAAAAAAAGCAAATCTGTCTGAAGCCCTAATATAAATACATCTCTTTTTGAGGTGCTTCACCACCTCCCGGCTTTTAAAAATAATATTTAATCTCGTTTTTGACTCTGGAGGAAAGGAAATTTCATGTTGTGAGCTGATGTCAGCTGGTGTGACGCGTTTGTAAATCCAAAAAGGCTCCTTGGTTCCAATGGGAATTCAATACATCAGTGGCATTATTAAAAATTTTCATAATCAGCATTTTTCATATCGGACAAATCAGGACAGGAACAGCTTTAAATGTGGCCTCACCTTATTTGGCTGATCCTTGTTGCCAAAATTCCCAAGTTAAAGTGTTTTAAGTGTATAATTAAAGAGTTTTATGTGTATAATTCAAGATTTTAAGTGTATAATTAACGAGTTTTATGTGTATAATTAACGAGTTTTTTGTGTATAATTCAAGATTTTATGTGTATAATTCAAGAGTTTTGTGTGTATAATTCAAGAGTTTTGTGTGTATAAATCAAGATTTTTGTGATTTTTTTCTGTGCCACAGGGAGCTGAGCATTGCCACTTGGTACTGGAAACGTGAATTATCATACATTATCAATATAATATATTATCAAATATTATCAATACTGTAAAGGAAACCTGCAAACAATCTCATCTAAAACAAAAAGAAAATCTGTCCTTGTCACTTTATCTCAAATTTAAGAGGTTCCAATTTCAGGAATTTTTCTGGCAACAACCTTAATTTTGAATTTTAAAATGGTTCTTGCACCCTAAATAATTTTAGAACCCTCAAATCTGCGTTCAATTATTTTTTCCCTAAAGTGTGAAACAGGTTTCATTCCTCTCCAGTGCTGAGATAAGCCAGAGGTGAAGAAAAAAAAAAAGTATATTTAAATATGTACATTAAAAAAAAATTAAAATATACAAATATATGTATTTTGTATGAAACAATCTCGATAAATATATAAAATATAATATCCAAATATAATATCTATATTATATGGTTTTATAAATAAATAATAAACACATGAATATTTTTATAAATATTTTGCTATATTTATATATTTAACAATAAATAAAATGTATAAAGCATATTGTATCATTTAAAATATATTTTATATATATAATATAATATAATATAATATAATATAATATAATATAATATAATATATGATATGATATAAATTATATATGTGATATATTATATTATATTATATTATATTATATTATATTGTATTATATTATATTATGCTATGTTATGTTATGTTATATGTTATGTTATATTATATTTTATATTATATTATATTATATTATATTATATTATATTATATTACATTATTTCATATTTTATATTTTATATTTTATATTTTATATTTTGACCCTAACAGGACTTTTAGTGACCTACATGATACTGACAGTGATTTTCTCACTGTTTCTCATCTGTACAAAGAGGCGCCTCAGAGCATCAATAATTCTAAATAATTTATGAATAATCTAAAAAAATGAAAGCCTAAATATAAAAAATCAGATTCTCCTTCAGGATTGATGGAGGAGAAGGTGAATGGATGAATATTTGATCTAAAGGACATTAACGGTGTTTAATATTTAAGAAAAAATGTGAAATTGTTGAGTTAGAATTTGGCTCATGCTCAGAGTGCGATCACTTGTCGATGGTGTTTATCAAAGGAGTTCAATAATCAGAAACAAATTCCCTCAAAAAGGCAAAAAAAAGAAATAAAAAACCCCAAAGAAAGAAGAATTTAGTCGGTGAACGTTTCCCTTTGGCTTTAGCGCAGCCCAAGTTTCCGTCTCTCGATGGTTTTGCGCAAACCCAGCGAGGAAACCTTGGCTGGATCTTCGTGCAATCCCAGAGGACATTTCTGTGCGCCGTCCCCTGCTCTCAACCCTGATGGTCTCCACAGCAAACTGACATTTCCAACCCATTTCATCACGAATTCACAGGTGTCAAATTCACTCAAAATCCAAAATATCAGCCCAACAACTCCTGGGCGTGAGTCTGGATTTCCTGATTTGTGCCCCAGAAAAAGCTCCAAGTAAAAGTAAAAGCAGCACTCTGCAAAACCACACTGAACTCAGACTTCTAAAAAAAAAATCCTTGGAGTTTTCACAACAGAAATATTTCCAGTCTGATTCGAGGTACAAGCATGATTCACTTGACAATTTAAATTAAATTTTGATTTGCCCAGTGCAGACCAGAAGGCCGAAAAAACCCAGCAAGTAAAAAAATGCGGCTTTTTCCAATGAAACGATGAAAATAAAATTGGTTTTAAAGCTGAACTGCACATATTTTCCTAGAGAGCACTGACCTGTCTCCTCTGAAAAGATATTTTAATTAGGAAGGGGAGACACTGGAAATGACTTCAAGAAGTAAAAAATGAGCCCCTGTATCAGCTGCTTTCCACAATGATATTCTGTATTTTTATATTTGTCTATAGAAGTAATGAAAAAATGCCTCTCTTGCAATAAATCTATTTATTTTTGGCATCTTTAGGGAAAACCTGTTCCATTTCTACCCATGTGATTTCAGGGGCACATAAAGGATAGGAAATATTTGGTTTGTGTTTTGGGCTTGGAAAAGGAAAAGGGGACTTGAGAGATTATTCAGGTTTTTTATAGAAGAAGTGGCTCACCTGCACAACAGATTACATCACTGCAGCAACTGAGCTTGGAAAATGTATTCTGTGGAAAATGAGCTTTGCAAAAAACAACACAGCAGAACATTCTTGAGAATAAATAACAAAATGTTCAATTCTCATCCTAATTTGATACCAAGAGAAGGACTTCTGGGAAGGGAAGATGCAAAAAAAGTTCCTTTAATTCAATTTTTTCAACCCAGAAACCCAAGTGGGGAAGTGAAAGACTCTGATATTTGGTGGAAAAGGCAATCGCAGATTATTTTTTAATTGGGATGGAATTCCCAGAGCAGCTGTGGCTGCCCCGGATCCCCAAGGCCAGGCTGGACACTGGGGACAGCGGGAGGTGTCCCTGCCATGGCAGGGGAATGGCAATAAATGATTTTTAAGATCCCTTCCAACCCCACCCATCCCCTGATTCCCTGAAATGTGACTCAGACTCTGCTCTGCAGGCTTTGAGAACATCAATCCAAGCAGTAATTTGACATTTCAGGGGGCAAATGTCTGAATTACACAGATTTATCTCACAGTTTAACTGAAGCACCAGCAGGACCCTTCCTCCCAAAATTCCTCCCTCTGGAAGCAATTCCTATGGCAATGTCCAAAGGATGGAGCTAAAATCCATTTATTTACAAAACTCTGACATAGTGGTCATCTCCCAGTTTGAAGGGACACAAAAATGGATTATTGTGGAAAGGTGCTGGGCTTTGCAGAGCTCTGGGATCCAGAACATTCCCAAGAGGATTCCTTGGAAAAAGGAGCTGCTCCTCTGCCCAGCTTGAAAGGACATAAATAAAATGGATTATTGTGGAAAGCTCTTGGGATTTGGAGAGCTCTGGGATCCAGAACATTCCCAGGAGGATTCCTCCCTCTGGAAAAGGGGCTGCTCCTCTGCCCAGCTTTAAAGGACATAAATATGGATTATTGTGGAAACCTGCTGGGCTTTGGAGAGATCTGGGATCCAGAACATTCCCAGGAGGATTCCTCCCTCTGGAAAAGGAGCTGCTCCTCTGCCCAGCTTTAAAGGACATAAATATGGATTATTGTGGAAAGCTCTTGGGATTTGGAGAGGCTGCTCTGGGATCCAGAACATTCCCAAGAGGATTCCTTGGAAAAAGGAGCTGCTCCCCTGCCCAGCTTCGAAAGGAAAAGGGGCTGCTCCCCTGCCCAGCTTTAAAGGACATAAATAAAATGGATTATTGTGGAAACCTGCTGGGCTTTGGAGAGCTCTGGGATCCAGAACATTCCCAGGAGGATTCCTCCCTCTGGAAAAGGGGCTGCTCCCCTGCCCAGCTTTGAAAGGACATAAAAAATGATTATTGTGGAAAGCTCTTGGGATTTGGAGAGCTCTGGGATCCTGCAGAACATTCCCAAGAGGATTCTTCCCTCTGGAAAAGGGGCTACTTCCCTGCCCAGCTTGAAAGGACATAAAATGAATTACTGTGGAAAGGTGCTCTGGGATCCAGAACATTCCCAAGAGGATTCCTCCCTCTGGAAAAGGGGCTGCTCCCCTGCCCAGCTTTAAAGGACATAAATAAAATGGATTATTGTGGAAAGCTGCTGGGATTTGGAGAGGCTGCTCTGGAATCCAGAACATTCCCAGGAGGATTCCTCCCTCTGGAAAAGGGGCTGCTCCTCTGCCCAGCTTTGAAAGGACATAAATATGGATTATTGTGGAAAGGTGCTGGGCTTTGGAGAGCTCTGGGATCCAGAACATTCCCAAGAGGATTCCTCCCTCTGGAAAAGGGGCTGCTCCCCTGCCCAGCTTTAAAGGACATAAATAAAATGGATTATTGTGGAAAGGTGCTGGGATTTGGAGAGCTCTGGGATCCAGAACATTCCCAGGAGGATTCCTCCCTCTGGAAAAGGGGCCGCTCCCCTGTCACTCACTGACCTCCACACAAATCCACTTGGAACCCGAGTGGAAACCTCACTGAGGGCTCTGCCCAAGGCTCCCCGCTCCAGTTGCATTTTCCATATTGCACTTTGGAAAGCAAAGAAGAGCTCCCAAAGTGCACAAGAATTTGCTGAAAAGGAAAAGCTCTGGAGGAGGCTGGCAGCCCCGTGAGCCCCTGTCAGAACAATCCCCTGCAAGCAGGGCTGGGTAAACTCAGCAAGCAGACAGGTTTTTGTGTTCCCAACAAATGGAAACTATGTCCCATAAAAGAACTTTAATGGGCAAATGACACTGGATTTTCTCTTTTTTTTTTTTTTTTTTCCCTGCAGCAGCAGCAGGGTTTGAGATTTTCTTCCTTTTCGCCTTTTTTTCCACTCGGAACACACATTTTATCATGAACCTGAGCAGCACACAAACGGACAAACCCCATCAAAAGCTTCAGCTGCACTCAGTATTTCATATTATTCGGTGATGTATCAATTCTGCAAAACTTTTTATTTTTTTTTTTTTTAAGACTTCACAGGGGAAAAAAAAAAACCACCTCTTCCCTTCGGTGGAAAAACTTTCCCCCTCACAAAAGAGATGTTGTAGAATTTATGAAAACAAAAGTGCCAATAAGATTTTGCTTTAATACCTCAGGGAGAAACCTGATCATCTGCAGCAGTAAGAAAAAAAAGATGCCTGCACGAGGTGCTCGACTAATTACAGCTGCTTTGGTGGGCAATATCCCTGGTGAAACAGATGGTGGGGACCTATTAACAAAAGTTTTTCAAACATCTGCTTACAATTTGAAGGCAATTGTAAATACAGCGCAGAAGGTCAATTGGGCTCATTAAGGTCTATGTGCAAATCTACTGCTGCAGGTTTCTTTTTAGCTAATGCTGACTTTTTTTAACACAGGAAATAGAGTTTAATAGCAACTTGTGTCAATTTTGATTGTGATTTCATACAACAACAAACAACAATCGCCGGCCTTGTGCTTCACCAAATAACCCATTTTCCTTCCTCCTTTTCCTCTCTACCTACAGCACACTGCCACGGTTCTGTGAGGGAAAGGAAGGGTTAGAAATTGGGCAATTACACAGAAATGATTGATTTTACTTTTAAACACCAATTATGGATCGTGATAGGAAATCTTCAGTTGTTGAACCAAAGAAAAATGAGTTTTGATTACAACGCACGGTTATGAGAGGAAAATTATTCTTTCAAGTGTCAGAACAAAACACAGATGGTCAGCAGGGCTGAAACACTGGAAATCATGGAATGGGTTGGGCTGGAAGGGACCTCAAAGCCCATCCAGTGCCATGGCAGGGACACCTCCCACTGTCCCAGGCTGCTCCAGGCCCAGTGTCCAGCCTGGCCTTGGGCACTGCCAGGGATCCAGGGGCAGCCCCAGCTGCTCTGGGAATTCTATTCCAGGGCCTCCCCACCCTCTCAGGGAGAAAATTTTTTTTAATATCTGACCTAAACCTGTAATTTTTCAGTGTGGAGCCATTCCCTGTGTGCTGTCCCTGCATCCCCTGGCCATTGTCTCCCTCCAGCTTTCCTGGGGCTCCTCCAGGCCCTGCAAGGCCGCCCTGAGCTCAGCCCAAAGCTTCTCCTGTGCAGGTGAGCAATGCCAGCTGTGCCAGCCTTTCCTGCCAGCACAGGAATGTCCTGAAACTCACCCGGTGCCACCCCTGCCATGGCAGGGACACCTCCCACTGTCCCCAGTGCCCAGCCTGGCCTTGGGCACTGCCAGGGATCAGGGGCAGCCCCAGCTGCTCTGGGCATCCCCACCCTCCCAGGGCAGGATTTTTCCCCAGTTCCCATCCATTCCTGCCCTCTGGCACTGGGAGCCATTCCCCGTGTGCTGGCACTGCCGAAGGGACAGGGACTGAGGCACAATCCAGGTCTCCAAGGGATTTCCCCAAGTTCGCAGGACAATGCACCAGGCCAGGAATGGGATGGGCCAAACCCACAACAGCCACGGCACGAGGTTTGCCCGGTGTGAGGATTGGGCAAAGGGTGAGCAAAGTGCTCAGAGGGGAGAAGGAATCACAGGTTCAGACAGAAAAGGTTCAGAGAATCCCGGAATCCCAGAGTGGTTTGGGTTGGGAGGGGTTTTAGGGATCACCCAGTGCCACCCCTGCCATGGCAGGGACACCTCCCACTGTCCCAGTGTCCAACCAGGCCTTGGGCACTGCCAGGGATCCAAGGATGGAATTCCATCCCAGCCCCTCCCAGGGAACAATTCCCGCCCCAAAATCCCACCCAGCCCTGCCCTTTGTCAGTTTAATTCACTCTCCATCAGCCCTCCTCACACTGGAACCACCCAGGAACAATTTTCTGAGGAACTGCTCCAGGTAAAATCCCCCGAAGCTGCACCCAGCAAGAGCCCTCAGGCCCTGCCGAGCTTCTGCTGCAGACTTTAATCAGCATTCCAAAAACCAGGAATGCCAACCTGAGCTGGAGTTTTCAGCACTGCTTCCACTGGGAGCGGTGCAGTCAAGTTTCTCTCTTGAGCTACAGCTTGGATAAACCAGGGTGGATTCTCCATCCCTGAGGCGCCCAAGGCCCGGCCTGGAGCGCCCTGGGACAGTGGGAGGTGTCGGGGTTGGGATGGGATGATCTTGAAGTTCCTTCCACCCCAAACCACTCTGGGATTCATTTAATGATTCTGATGAGTCCTCTGAGGTCCCTTCCAGCCCAAAGCATTCCCTGATTTTGTGATTCTGCATTAAACCAGATCTGCCCCTCTGTGCAAGGGCCCAACCAAGAGCAACCTTCAGCTCAACAGATCCCTGAACCACTTCCTTGGCACTCCCAGGAACCTGTGTCCCACCTGGAACTGTACCAGTTAAACAGGGAAAAAACTCTTTGTAACACAAGCCTGAGAGATTCCAACATACAGAACATGTTTATGAAAAGCAGAAGGAAAAATGCTCTGATGTGGGGAAAATCACAGGGTTAAAATCCCAGCCTTCATCTCGATAATAAAGTTCATAAATGTGATGGCAAATGCTGATCTATTAAAAATCAAAATTACTGATTGTGGGAAAAAAATATTTATGAGCAATTTAAGAATCACTACTTTATGAATCTATCACTACCTGTCGCTGTCAAGACAGCAACTTCACTGCACTCACTACAAGAAAACGAATGATTCCACAGCTTCAGAATATTGTGGCTTGCACCAAATGTGGAAAAATTCCACTTTAAGCAATTTGCTGCACATTTTAAAGAAAACACATCTTAAGAAATAAACACTGAACAGCACTAAACACCTTCTGCTATCAGTGATGATTCCCAGGTGAAATTATTAAAAATAAATTCGGTATAATATAGATGAAAGTGTAGAAGTTTTAAGAAGTTCTTTCTATGTGTGACCTTGAAGCTGTGTTCACACAGACCTGAACGAGGGATATGAGTCCCCCTTGGCCAAACAACAGCGAAATCTGAAAGCAAAAGCACCGGAGCTTGCAGAAAACATCCCATCAATAAAGATTTGTCCTCACCCAGCTTGGCCCAATATTGTCTGCTTTAAAAACTTATCACCCTCTCCATCTTCCCCCCCACTAAAAAGGATATTTTCAATGACTTTAGGACATTTTCCCAAGCCATTTCTCCTTCAGCCAGCAACTGGAAGAGTGTGACTGGACTGTGGATTATTTATTCATTGTAAAGGAGGTTGGTGGCTTCATTTTGTAGGGCTGAGGAGTCTGGAGATTATCATGGATAATCTGTAAATGGAACTTCTTGATTTATGTGGGTTTTATCTTCAAGTTCAATTTAGCTTAGAATATCATTAATTGAGATTGAACAGTAGTAGAATTAACATTATTCTTTGTTTTGAAAAACCTCAATTGTGGCAATTCCAAAAAAGCTCAATTGTGGCAATTCCAGAGACTCCAGGTCCATTCAGTACCACAAAGAGAAAAGATTGGTGACATAAATTACCCCATCTCCAACCTTCCCCTCAGAATTCATACCCTTTATGGCACAAAACTGATTTTATTTCTTTAACCTGCTTTTACTGCACTGATCTGGGTATTTTTCTTGCCTGAGGAAGTGAGAAGAGAGGGAGAGGAGAAACATTTCATCATGAAAACAGAACCAGGAGCACCTACACATAAGGACTCAGGAGAGAAGTAAAACTATCATTACCACTTCCACCAGCTTTTAAAATTCCCCATTTAAATCCTGATTCCACTTCACTTATGCAGCTTGAATCAGGACGCCAGAGGAGGAAAAGTCCTTACATTTTATTAGGAGTTAAATGAAAAACGCGTCCCTTCCTTACACCACTTCTATTCCTTGGATATCACTCAGTACCAGTTAATTAGAAAGAAAAAAACAAAAGTCATTTACTTCCAAATCAAATCCCAGAGAAACTGGGTGTGGGAAAGGTAAGGATCACCCCAAGAAAAAATAATAAAACCAGCAGAAAGGTAACTGTGATGATGAAAGGATTTGCTTCAGCCTAAAAGGAGGACATAAAAGATGAAGTTCTACAAAGGCCATTAAGCATTCACCAGCTCACTGCAAATTACACTAAGCACTTGGTGAGGAAATGCTTGGCAGATGTCAGCACTGAGGAAGCCAAACATGTTCCCTGCGCTGCAGGATAATGTAACTGCAGAGAGGGTTTGTTTTGGAACCATTTCCACAGCCCGAAACTCATCTGGCAAGGCTGGGCTCACCAAGGAAGAAACGAGAGAGAGCCATGAGCGCTTATGGGACAAACGCACATTTCTGCCGTTTCCATACCCTGAAACAAGATACCACACACCAGTCTGGATCAGAAAACGCTGAGTTCTGAGAGAGGCTGCAGCAGATCTTTGAAAACTCAAATATTTGCGTAACCTCTTGTTTTCACAAGCGTTGTATAAACACCGCTGAGGACGCTCCGCCGCTTTGTACAGCTCAGACCTTCCATCTTCTGGGCTCTGCTACTCCACTCTTATCTTCTGCAGTTGGGAACTGCATTCCTGAGTGGGATTTACAATTTAAACCAGGATCTAACCCAGTGAAATTGAGGGATTATTTCCCCCTGTCCATCTCCACACACATTCACCCTCCCAACATTAAACTGGATATTTAATGTTATAATTAATGTACTGTGAGGTTCCACTTGAGGAAAACTATGCTAAAAGATGAGACAGAAATATATCCTTGGCAGAACTGGCCAGGCAGATAAATTATTTCCTCATGTTGGCATTTTTGATGAGGATTTTTTTTAATTTGCTCTTCTCTCGCTGTTCTACATGTGGATGTTTTCCCTCCTTCTCTCCTCTCAGCAAGGCACCATTTGCATCAGCACACATCTAATAGGAACTAAATTAAGAAATTTCAAATCACAGGGTTCATCATAAAGCCATAACACAGATTTGCTCTGCTTCAAATTCTTGAAATAATTGCCTGAATTTTTAAATGAAGTTGTCCAGTGCTGTCACCCACACCGGCACCAGGTTTCATGCAGCTTACTGAGACAAGGAGTGAAAATGTTCCTGACTTTCATTGTTTTTGCCATTTGAAAACAGCATGGCTCCAATCCAAGCCAAAGAAATCATCTGGACAGCTCTGCTCCTCTGGTAATTACATGGTTGTAAGAGGGGCAGCTCCTTGAATAAAACTTCACAACGAGGAGTTATCTGGAACTAATGCAAGTAAGGCAAATTCCTGCTGGGATTTAGAGGCACAGGAGGGTTTGGAAAGGACTTAAATCCCACCCAGTGCCACCCCTGCCATGGCAGGGACACCTCCCACTGTCCCCAGTGTCCAGCCTGGCCTTGGGCACTGCCAGGGATGCAGGGATGGAATTCCATCCCAGCCCTGCCCACCCTGCCAGGGAACAATTCCTCATTGCCAGGATCCCACCCAGCCCTGCCCTCTGGCACTGGGAGCCATTCCCTGTGTGCTGTCCCTCCAATTCTGATGAATTGTCCTTCTCCAGCTGCCCTGGAGTCCCTTCAGACCCTGGAAAGCTGCTCTGAGATGTTCTCACCTTTTCCTCTCCAACATCACAGAATCCCACAATCCCTGGGTTGGGAGAGACCTTCCAGACCATCGAGTCCAGCCCAGCCCCAGCTGAACCCTGGCCCCCAGTGCCACATCCAGGCTCTGTTAAACACACCCAGGGATGGGGACTCCACCCCCTCCCCGGGCAGCCATTCCAGAACTTTCTCACCCTGGCTGGAAAAGCCTTTTCCCTGCTCTCCAGCCTGTGTTTCCCTTGGTGCAGCTCGAGGCTGTGTGCTCTTGTCCTCAAAGCTCTGCACCATCCCACAGACATGGGAGAGACAAACACCTGAAACTGCAGTGCTTGGAAAATCACAGACATTTGGGGATGATGGAAAAAAAGGAAAAAAAAATGATCAGGCTCTTTCCCCTCTCATTCTCTTGTCCCACAGAGTCCTCCACTCTCAGCTTCATTTGTGTTCCAATTAAGTTCAAATTTCCCTGGACAAACTCATGGGAGAACAAGAAAACTGAGCTCCCCTCAGCTGAAAGTTTCCCTCTGCCTGAGGCTGCCTGAAATCAAAGCACTGAAATTCTCTGAACCATCAGGTGCCTCCAGGCAGGCACCCAGATTCGAAAGACAGAATCTCAGGGTCCTTAGGGCTGGAAAAAACTCTCCAGGGTCATCACATCCAACCTGTGACTGCTCAAACACCTGAGGTGAAAATACAGCCCAGGAATCTCCACTGGGGAAGGATCTGGAACATCTTCCAAACAGAAATCAGCTTTTCCTGAGCAATACATTTCATTCAAGAGGATGAAAACAGTTTTAATTTGAAATATCTCACCTTCTCCTATGGCAGGGCAGCTGAAATTCTCAGAATGTGCTCAGACAGAACTCAGCACCATCAGTTCTGTGTGCTTACCCACAAAAGGCACATTGGCTGTACCTGACATTAAAAACATTTTCTGTTCGGTAACTGCTTTTCCCAGAGAATCACACTGGTGGTTCCCTCAGAATTTTTAAAATTTTTTTTTATCACAGAAAGTGCTTCAAAATGGTGGCCCTGACATGTGACAGTGATTCCTAGGAAAGGACACTGTTCAAGTCACATTAAATAAACAAGGGCTGCCACATATCAACCTTTCACTTGTCTGCCGGAGCAGAGCCTGGGAAGGAAATGTTGCATCCCTACTCTTATAAATAACTCAGTAAGTGATGTCTATTAAAAATTAACTTTTACAAATTATCATAACCATATAATTTTGATATAGTACAGTTTGTAATCACTTTTAACAGCTTTTCATACAGTAGAGTTTGTCCATTTTTGTGGCCAGTGCTCTGGGGATTGTGTAACTCATATTCTCAGAACATCATTTATAGACGATACTTTAATTTATAGACAATGTGATAAATATATTATAGCTTTGGCTAATATTAAAATATGTTTTGTACATTTAACTTTTGCAGAAGTAGCTGCAACTGTCAAATGATAACTAATGCTTTTGTTTTTGTAACTAACGGACATTAAAACCAACTCTAACGTATTTCTAAAATAACTAATGCAATCTGCATGATTAAATAACATTTTAAAAAAAGATGTGATCAATAACTATCAGCTACTAAAACCACAAAACCAAAATACTGTTGTAAAGAAATGACACACAACCCTCAAAAAACAATTTTCGCAATTTCTACACGAGTCAAGAATCAAATCAAGCTAAAGAATTCCCGGAACATGTAAACAAATACAAAAAGAATGTCTGAATATGAATAATCCTCATAAATATGTATTTGATCAATGCAATAAAAAAGGATATTAATAAAATTGTTATAGTTAACAGTGTGCCTCCAACTAACGCTACACACCCAGCGCTGTCTATTATCCTTTTAGCTCTTTTTAGCAAATCTTTAGAAGTTTTACAGAGTGGAGCTGGTTTCTCACACCTGCCAAACCCAGCCAAGGAAGCTCCCTCAGGAAGCAGCACTTGAACAGGGTCAGAGCCAGGCAGCCCCAAACCCCAGGGAGGTGAGCTGGGTTACAGGATGGGGCTGGGGTGTGCGTTCATTCCCGTCTGCCAGAGCTGGCGCAGTTCTCTCTGTTCCTGGGCAGTTTTTCCTTTCTCTCTCCCACAGCCAACCCTCCCTCCAGGAGATCTCTGCTGTCCATGGCCACTGAGTGTCCCTGCAGGGCTGATCCAATCCCAGCATCCCATGGGGAGATGCTCCGCCCAGGGGAGGAGCCAAGCATTCCTCCCTGGATCCAATCTGAGGCGCTGGGACAGCAGCACAGTGTCACCGACATCTTTTCATAAAAATCCTTTCTTTGGGATTTTTCCTCTTCTGGGAAGCTGAGGCCCCAGAGGAAGAATGGAAACGGTTGTTATCTGCTGATCGGAATGTAACAGGGGCAACTGGGATTGGCCCAGGTTCCATGTTTACAATTAAGGGCCAATCAGGGACCAAGTTCTCTGGGACAGATTCAAAGAGAGCTCTCTTGTTATTAGATTCCTATTCTAGTCTCAGCTTAGCAGCTTCTCAACTTTTCTCTCTATTCCTATTAGTATAGTCATAATTATAGTATAGTATGGTATTATATATCATAAAATATACAATACTATACTATATATAGTATAGTATTATATATTTTATAATATTATAAAATATTATATTTTATAATATAGTATTATATATCATAAAATAATAAATCCAGCCTTCTGATCATGAAGCCAAGATTCTCATCTATCTCTCTCACCCTGAAGACCCTTGCAAAGCCTTGCAGCAGCACAGCCTTTCCACTGCATCCCCAGAGGAGCAGCTGCCTCTTCCCCTGGAGCTGCAGGGGAAAACTCCCCCCTTGTGCAGGATCCCTGCTGCAGCAGAGCCACAGCTGGCATGGCAGGAGGGCTGAGCCACCATGGGATCAATGGATTAAAAGAAATTTTTTTTTAATAAAACACCTCTTAGGAAATAAACACTAAACAGCACCTTCTACTACCACTAGTGGCTCCCAGTTAAAATTACTAAAAATAAATTCAGTATAACAGAGACAAAGTGTAAAACTTGTAGAAAGTTCTTTCTATCTGCAACATTGAAGCTCTGCTACCACCACCCTGACCCACAGGGGGTCAGCTCCTATTCTCACTCTGGCAGTGTTGTTTTGTACTACTGCATTCTTATTTTAATTTTATTTTTCCCTAGTAAAGAACTGTTATTCCTATAGCCATATCTTGGTCTGAAAGCCTCTTAATTTCAAAATTATAATAATTCAGAGGGAGGAGTTAGCATTTTCCATTTCACAAGAGGCTCCTGCCTTCCTTAGCACACACATGGCTTTTCAAACCAAGACATGCACACACCCCACTGAGGGGAAGCCCCACCTAGGGATCAGATTCCTGTTGGAATGAGGCACTGGATGGAGATGGAGAGATGGTGAAGGTGTTTTGAGACCTGAAAAGCAGAATGAGGCACCCCAGCTCCACCAGAACACACAAAACTGCAAACACAGAAAAGGAAAATCCTTCAGCCTCACAGCACCTTCCCTGGGTGACCTGAATATCCCACAGCAAAAAAACACCTTCAGAAAGGTCTTTTATGGAGTACATAACAGACTGAACACAAAACAATTTGTCTGTGATTTAAAAAAAAATAAAGGACATTTCATAATACACAACCTTAAGGAAGCTTTTTAATAACTGTGCGGTCATAGCTTGTATAGACAGCCAAAACTTGATTTTTTTGATTTTTTTTAAATTTGGTGTTTAATTTTATTAAATAGAGGAAGAAAACACCCTGGTTTTCTGGAGAGCAGCTCAGGCCTGTGCTGGAGGTGCCAGCCAGCCAGGATGGATGAGCATTCCCAGCAGGATGCCCCACAGAACTGCCTGGAATCTCCCCTGTCAGCCCCAGCAGGGTCCCTGGGGCACTGTGGGACACAAAAACACCCCCAGTTTATCTCCAACCAAAGTCTCCCGTGCCAGCATCCATCAGATAAACACAGGGATAAAAATCCCATCTGAATCATCTCACAGCACAAGAAAAACGCAGAAGGAATTAGAGCACAACTGGACTCCTGGCGTTATTTTTTTATACATTTTACTCATCTCTGAGCTAATCCTTTGTGACCTAAATTTAGCTTAGGCTTTCCTTGTATAGTAACCATCCCTGTAAAAAAATAATCCCTGTTTCCAAGAAGGTTTGGCTGGGTATCAGATAAATGCAAATGTAGCCAAGTAACGAAGAGAACTTGGTTCTGGATCCAGTGAATGCAACCCCCACGTTCACATTTCCTTTTTTTAACACCATTTGCAGGTATTTTTGTAAAGAACAGGATGAAGTGTGGGCTTAAAACACTGGAAGAATGATGGAAGAATGAGGATTTTAATTTAAAAAAAGCTATAAGCACTCTTTGTAGAAGGCCTTCCTGACACGAGTTAGAGAACATATAAACCAAATAAAATGGAAGAAGTAAATAAAATAAATGCAAAATTTACATTGAAAATGTTGGAAAATCTTGGGTTATTACAGTTTATAAGCCATGGCTAAACTGCATGTGGCACATCTGGCTTGAGAGATAAAACAAGGAGAGGAAGGAAGAAGAGGAAGGAAGAAGAGGAAGAAGAGGAAGAAGAGGAATGAAGGAAGGAAGTGGCGGAAGGAAGTGGCGGAAGGAAGGAAGCGGCGGAAGGAAGTGGCGGAAGGAAGTGGCGGAAGTGGCGGAAGGAAGTGGCGGAAGGAAGGAAGTGGCGGAAGGAAGTGGCAGAAGTGGCGGAAGTGGCGGAAGTGGCGGAAGTGGCGGAAGGAAGTGGCGGAAGGAAGTGGCGGAAGGAAGGAAGTGGCAGAAGGAAGGAAGTGGCGGAAGGAAGGAAGTGGCGGAAGGAAAGAAGGAAGGAAGTGGCGGAAGGAAGGAAGGAAGGAAGGAAGGAAGGAAGGAAGGAAGGAAGGAAGGAAGGAAGGAAGGAAGTGGCGGAAGGAAGTGGCGGAAGGAAGTGGCGGAAGGAAGGAAGTGGCGGAAGGAAGGAAGGAAGTGGCGGAAGGAAGGAAGGAAGGAAGGAAGGAAGGAAGGAAGGAAGGAAGGAAGGAAGGAAGGAAGGAAGGAAGGAAGTGGCGGAAGGAAGTGGCGGAAGGAAGGAAGTGGCGGAAGGAAGTGGCGGAAGGAAGTGGCGGAAGGAAGTGGCGGAAGGAAGTGGCGGAAGGAAGGAAGTGGCGGAAGGAAGGAAGGAAGGAAGTGGCGGAAGGAAGGAAGGAAGTGGCGGAAGGAAGGAAGTGGCGGAAGGAAGTGGCGGAAGGAAGTGGCGGAAGGAAGTGGCGGAAGGAAGGAAGTGGCGGAAGGAAGGAAGGAAGGAAGTGGCGGAAGGAAGGAAGGAAGTGGCGGAAGGAAGGAAGTGGCGGAAGGAAGGAAGGAAGGAAGTGGCGGAAGGAAGGAAGGAAGTGGCGGAAGGAAGGAAGTGGCGGAAGGAAGGAAGGAAGGAAGTGGCGGAAGGAAGGAAGGAAGTGGCGGAAGGAAGGAAGTGGCGGAAGGAAGGAAGTGGCGGAAGGAAGTGGCGGAAGGAAGGAAGGAAGGAAGGAAGGAAGGAAGGAAGGAAGGAAGGAAGGAAGGAAGGAAGGAAGGAAGGAAGGAAGGAAGGAAGGAAGGAATCCACACTCCAAACCCATCCACACTCCAGCCCTTAGGAATTGTCACTCTCTGGGATTTTGGTTCCAAATCCCACACATTCCATCTCACTTGGTTCATGCTCGCAATATTTCACTGCTTAGCTTGGCAAAGCATCAAACCAGATTTTTTTCACCCCTCTTAACCTCTGCTGTTGGCACACACCCGTTTATTAAGCTCAGGACTCACAGCAAATTCCCATTTTCCCCCCAAACCAATATAATCCTGTTGTCATGAACACCCTCTGCTACAGTCCCAGCCAACAGGAGAATATTCCCTTTTTCCTCTCAGGGAAAGGGCTCCAGTTTCTATCCAGTTATTCCCCAATTCCTAATGAAAGATAATTCATCAATGAATAATTTTATCTGTTCTGATGACCCCTGAGTGCTGAACTCTCCAAGCAGTGCATTGGATAAATAACAGGAAATTTGGTTGGATCCTAATATTCCAATTACCTGTGCTCCCAAACTCTCCTACAGAATATTCCCTGCCCATGCCATGTTGGAATAAAAACCAGAGCAGTCTGGGGAACAACCCGCAGGCATCCTGAGCGGAACAGGCTCTGCTGAGTGTGTGATAATTCATTGTGGGAAATTTTGGAAGAAATTGGAGATGGGAATTCTCATTTATTTTTGATGATGTGGTTTATCTTTCTTATCTTCTACATAGGCAGGAAGGGTGAGTTCAGCTCAGCATGGTTCAAGACGTCCCAAGACCCTCAGCTACAAGACCTTTTAGGGAGTTATTGACCAATAAAACACTGCCAACAAGGACATTTATGGTTTTGACCCAATTCTTAAATATTTTGTTTCATGGACCCATGTTACAGTGTGAGCTTTCTTAGCCAGTCATGTTCTGACACACAAACCTACAGTGCTGCATTCTCAACTCCTTGTTTACCTTGATGCCTCAGGTTTGAGCTTTTCTATTTTCCAGGTTCTGTGCTGCTTTAGTGTGTGGGGCTGGGTTCACATGATGGGATGGTGAGCTCTGTGCACAGAGCAGGGAGACAAAACAAATCCAGCAGTTCAGAGCTGCTCTGGTCTGGTTTTTGTATCAGTGATATCTCCTCTTGTACCCAAGTGAATTTGTAACACTTGTCACACAGTCCCATGGTGGAATAAATTCTGTGTAGTTTAGCATCTTTTTATTCTTTCTTCTTTCTCCCCAGTCTTCTATTACTCTGCACACTTTTATTAATGTAGTTGCCTCACAGAACTGTTGGGTCTTGGGTGAAATTTGTAAACTTTTGGGCTCCAGGTATTGGCTAGAGGTAAAAGCTTAAATTAAGGTGAGTTTGTGGAGGAGATTTTGCAGCAGTTCTGATGCCTCAGGTTTGAGCTTTTCTGTTTTTCACATTCTGTGCTGCTTCAGTGTGTGGGGCTGGGTTCACATTCAGGGATGGTGAGCTCTGTGCACAGAGCAGGGAGACAAAACAATTCCTGCTCCAGCTGGGCACCAAGGACAAATGACCCAAATCTCAGCCCAGGAGCACAAACCCCGTGGGCTGGAGAGAGAAAAACAAGCAGGGTGGGACTGCCTGGGCTAAAGCTGGAATGGGACAATGAACTGCAAGGTGCAAATGGAGCAGAACTGATCCCAGGGACAGCCCCCGTGCCCGGCCGTGCATTTTGGGGCCATTTTGGTTCATCTTGGGTGCAGCCCTGGCTGGGCTCTGGTGCTGCCCAAGGTGCATCCGTGGAGGAGATGCTGTGAATAAATCCCTGCTTTGTTCTGTAGCTCTGCCCAGCTCTGCTCTGGGCAGCCTGAACAAGGCATCAACCTCTGGAACTGCTTTTATTTTTTCTATACCTTAAACTCTAAAACTCTGAACTTTCCTTTCCTCAGCTTAACCTGTCTCTGCTTTAAACCCCAAATCCCCATTGTCCCTTCCAGCCCCTCAGTTTGGGAGCCGTTCCCAAGGTCTCAGATCAAATCCTGGGTTTCATTCTGAGCTTTGGCTTCCAGGCCCAAAGTTCTGAGCGTTCCTTGCATTTCAGATTCCAGCATTAGTGACTGACTTGGACTCTGTAAAAAAAGAAAATGCCAATTTTTTCCCCATATTCTTCCTTTTTCCTTCCATCTTCCTCCCCAAAATTGACTAAAACTCTGCAGACTCAATGGCTTCTCTGCTCCTTTTACTCTCTGGTTTCTGGTGAGTCAATCAGCACTAAGAGTGAAATGTTTTACAGCTCTTCCTGCAGACACCCCAAAAAGGCATTTCTGCACCTCTTCTTGGCTACCCCTATTTTGTATAAAACAAAAAGGGGAAAAAACCCATAAATTGCTATTTCTGCAACCCAAAGCTGAAAAAAAGTTTTTTTTCTAGTATAAAGCAAGCCAAGATTTGAGTTTCTAATTGAAATAAGATTGATTTCTTCTAATTTATTGGTTTTTACCTATCAGGAAGCCACTATCAGGATTATTTCAACAACAAAATATTTGTTTTTTGTGGAAAGATTTAAGTTCTGCAATTTCTAGTTTTAATAATTTGTACTAATTAAGTAAGCTGTAGCAACAAGAGGTTATAGTTTATCTATCTCAAACATGAACTCAAACAAAAAAAACCCCAAATAACTAAAAACAACAACAAGAAGGAAGGAAATAAAAATTACTGATTGGGGGAAAGATTGGAAATGTGTGAGGAAAATACTGGGAAGAGAAATAAATGTAATGTAAATAGAAAATGTATTTTTTGTTGTCCCCAAAAAGCTAATTTGCAAACTTTGCAAACTTCAGTTTGCAAACTTTGTCTAGAATAGAAATTAAAAAATACATTTCTTCCATCCCTGGCAGTGCCCAAGGCCAGGCTGGAGCAGCCTGGGACAGTGGGAGGTGTCCCTGCCATGGCAGGGGTGGCACTGGATGGGCTTTAAGGTCCCATCTAACCCAAACCATTCTGTAATTTAATAATTCTGTAATTTTATGTTTCTAAGTCTAAACTGAGTGGCAGCACCATGCTGATATAAAACCAGAAATATTAAGATCAAAACAAGCCAGGAAAACCAGCAGCAGTCCCAGCTCTGCCCTGAATTTCCAACACCTTCACATTCAAAGTTTTCTGGTGCTTCTCTACCACAAGAAAACCCCAAATTTCCACTCCCAGCTGCTGCTCCAAGCCCTGGCAGGAGGTGATGGTTGTGTTTTTCCGGCAGATGGATTCTCCAGCATTCCACAGGCAGCACTCCCTGCTACCCTGCCATGCTCTGCTGACTCTGAATGGGTGCCACGAACTCCTCGTGCCGTCACCCACCAGAGCAGAGCTGAAATGTGCATCCAGCAGGTGGCCACCAGCAATTCCTTTCATCTCCCACATCTGGCACCACTCCCCATGCAGAGTTTACACATTATCTGTTGCTAATAAATCATAAAATCACAGAATCATGGAATGGTTTGGGTTGGAAGGGGCCTTCAAGATCGTCTGAGCTCTGAAGTTCTTCTATTGACACTTAACAGATGCAATATAGTGAGTATTTTTAAATCCAAAAAGTGGAAGGTAATATATTCTAAATATATTATTGTAAACATGTTGTATTTAAAAAATATATATTTTTAAAAGCAGGAAATATAAGTAATCTTTGGGATTCAGATTAGGTATTTAAATATTATTATAACTGTAGGAAAGACTGAAAGGATGATTAAAAATAAAGCAGCAAAGCAGGGCATCAGCATCTGCAGATTCGACCACAAGCAAAGTTATTATTCAGTGCCAACAAAATAAAGGTGCTCCCCTTCCCTCTCACTCCCCAATTTTCAATTAAAAGAAAACAATTAGGACTGGAACCACCACGTGCTTAACTGGAATTCCTATCAGTCTTTAACTTCAGAAAAATCAGAAAAACTCAACCTCAACACTGAGCTAATTATATTTCACTTGACAATCTGCCAGTGGATCAGGGGAATCTTGGGCTTGTGACCATTAATTGTTTGATAAGTGCTTTAACAGTGATTGCTCCCCAATTAATGCTGCAGTCTCCCTAAACCCATTTATTTTACATTAAGCTTGCAGTACTTGCTTAAGAATAATCAGTAAAAATTTGTTTCCTTTGAATTTTTATTTGCTTCCTCCTGTGTTTCAGCTCATCTCCCTCCTTTTCTTCCTTATCCACTTTTCCCTCTTCATCTTCTTCAGCTTGGTGATCCATTTGAATAAAAATCCAATTAAAAATGTCCATGGGACGCTTCATAGCTGCACCCCACAACTCCTTAATGCAACGAGCCACGAGAGCTTTGTGTTTGCAAAAAATCCTGTAAAACCCTTAAGAGTTTTTTCTTTTTTTTTGGATGTAAGATAATATAATCAGTAAAAAAAAGTGCAAAAATAGTGTCAGCTCAAGTTTACAAAAAAACTCTGGACGTTCACCTACGTTTAAGAGTTCAGCAAAAAGAACAATGCCAGTAAATTTCTGGAGAGCAACATGAGGTACAGGGTTTTATGGCAATCCTGGGGATCACAAAGCTGCAGCGGGGGAACCTCACTTTTTGTTACACACCATTCTCCAGGCTGTGACATTTCAGGCTCAGTGATATGAGGTGTGATAAATGCAGGACCTCGTTTGAATACAAACAGATTCTTAAAATATTTTAACTAGGACTATAAGTGAAAATAAATTAGGCCAGTGGGATTTCGGGCAAGAATTCAGATTCTGTGGGATTTTCTATGTGTACTGCTTAAGTTAGAAATTACACAAGCTTTCAAAGCTTTTGGGTCTGGAAACAAGCACTTGAAATTGATTATGAAAATAAATCACTCTCTTCTGACTGGCAGCAAAAGAATAAACAAAAATCAGTGTATTTACTCTTAACCACACCAGAACAGGTGCTGTGTGAACTTCCCCAAGCAGCCATGCTTTATTTCCCAGTTCCTACTTTGCTTCTATAGGAAATCCAACTTCTTTTTCTTCCTTTTTCTTTTTTTCCTTACAAAAGGAAAGAGATGGAGATGTGCAAAATGGAGAACTGTGATCTAACTTTGAGTTTCTAACAAATTTACTCACGCTCTTTTCACTGAAATCTCCAGGGAATCATTCTGCCTTTGAGGTTGTAGTTCAGCCTTTGGATCTTTCATGGAAGCCCAGAATGGTTTGGGGTGGAAGGGACCTCAAAGCCCACCCAGTGCCACCCCTGCCATGGCAGGGACAGCTCCCACTGTGCCAGGCTGCTCCAACCTGGCCTTGGGCACTGCCAGGGATCCAGGGGCACCACCCATGATTCTGTGATTAATGACATACCTAGGTTTTCTATGCCATACACTCCCCTTTTAAAGTCCATACACACTGTCCTAGACTGATTTATGACTGGGTTTGAGGTTTTAAAGTTTTTTTGAGAAGCACATGACTTTATTTAAGACTGTGTTCTGATCTGAGCCCATGTGAAAAGGCAAAGTTGGCTATTTGATGAACACAAGGATATCTTTCTCAATGAAATACAAATATTAATCCCTGAGTACTTCTGGGCAGTTTAAGCTTAGGCAGCATTTCCTTTTCCAAAATAAAAGTTACAATTCAAGAGCAGAATTGACAGCCATGGAATTTGCAAACCAACAGCAATAATATACACATAATATGTTGCATTTAATATTACTTATAACAAGATATCGTATGTATTATGGCATATTGTATTCAGCTACATGGATCATATGCTTCAAGCTAATCCTCCTCTTCAAAAAGCTGCAATGATTTGAAACTCCAGCATTCAATTTTTTCACTTTATTACCAAATTCCTGGTTTCAAATGCGGGCATGAAAACAGCACCGTGTAAAACAAACCAGCAAAATGTGACTGAAACCCTGCCATGACCATTCCTTCACTCTTGTTTTAGCTGTGCAGCCTGCCAGGGTTTCCCTCAGATTTAATAAATTATTCCCCTCAGATTTAAGGAATTATTCCACTCAGATTTAATAAATGAGTCCCCTCAGATTTAAAGAACAATTCCCGTCAGATTAAAGAAATTATTCTCCTCAAATTTAAGGAAGGATTCCCCTCAAATTTCAGGAATGACTCCCCTCAGATTCAAGGAATGATTCCCCTCAAATTTAAAGAACAATTCCCCCCAGATTTAAGGAACGACTCCCCTCAGATTTAAAAAAAGATTCCCCTCACATTTAAGGAATGATTCCACTCAAATTTAAGGAACGATTCCCTTTAGATTTAAAGAACCATTCCACTCAGATTTAAGCAATGATTTCCCTCTGATTTAAGGAATGATTCCCCTCAAATTAAAGAAATCATTCCTCTCAGATTTAAAGGAAGACTCACCTCACATTTAACGAATGATTCCCCTTAAATTTAAAGAACAATTCCCCTCAGATTTAAGGAATGATTCCCTTTAGATTTAAAGAAAGATTCCCTTCAAATTTAAGGAGGAATTCCACTCAGATTTAAGGAATGATTCGCCTCTGATTTAACGAACAAGTCCCCCAGATATAAAGAGCAAATCCCCTCAGATTTCAAGAACGATTCCCCTCAGATTTAAAGAATGATTCTCCTCTGATTTAAAGAACAGTTCCTACCAGATTTAAAGAACATTCCCCTCAGATTTAAAGAAAGATTCCCCTCAGATTTAAGGAATTATTCCACTCAGATTCCAAAAAACGATTCTCCTTAAATTTAAGGAACAGTCCCCTCAGATTGAAAGAACATTTACCCCTTAAATGTAAGCAACAAATTCCCCTCAGATTCCAAGGAATGATTCCCCTCAGATTTAAGAACATTTCCCCCCAGATTTAAAGAACAATTTCCCTCGGATTTAAGGAACAACTGCCCTCAGATTTAAGGAACAATTCCCCCAGATTTAAGGAACAATTCCCCCAGATTTAAAGAACAATTCCCCCCATATTTAAGGAACAATTCCCCCATATTTAAGGAACAATTCCCCCAGATTTAAAGAACATTTCCCCCCATATTTAAAGAACATTTCCCCCCAGATTTAAAGAACTATTCCCCCAGATTTAAAGAACAATTCCCCCAGATTTAAAGAACAATCCCCCCAGATTTAAAGAACAATTCCCCCCAGATTTAAAGAACAATTCCCCCCAGATTTAAAGAACTATTCCCCCAGATTTAAAGAACAATTCCCCCCATATTTAAAGAACAATTCCCCCAGATTTAAAGAACATTTCCCCCAGATTTAAAGAACAATTCCCCCAGATTTAAAGAACAATTCCCCCCAGATTTAAAGAACAATTCCCCCCAGATTTAAAGAACAATTCCCCCCAGATTTAAAGAACATTTCCCCCCATATTTAAGGAACAATTCCCCCAGATTTAAAGAACACTTCCCCCAGATTAAAAGAACAATTCCTCCCATATTTAAAGAACATTTCCCCCCATATTTAAAGAACAATTCCCCCCATATTTAAGGAACAATTCCCCCAGATTTAAAGAACAATTCCCCCCAGATTTAAAGAACAATTCCCCCAGATTTAAAGAACATTTCCCCCAGATTTAAAGAACAATTCCCCCAGATTTAAAGAACAATTCCCCCCAGATTTAAAGAACAATTCCCCCCAGATTTAAAGAACATTTCCCCCCATATTTAAAGAACAATTCCCCCCATATTTAAAGAACAATTCCCCCCAGATTTAAAGAACAATTCCCCCAGATTTAAAGAACAATTCCCCCCAGATTTAAAGAACATTTCCCCCAGATTTAAAGAACAATTCCCCCCAGATTTAAAGAACATTTCCCCCCATATTTAAAGAACATTTCCCCCCATATTTAAAGAACAATTCCCCCCAGATTTAAAGAACATTTCCCCCAGATTTAAAGAACAATTCCCCCCAGATTTAAAGAATGATTCCCCCAGATTGAAAGAACAATTCCCCCCAGATTTAAAGAACAATTCCCCCAGATTTAAAGAACAATTCCCCCCAGATTTAAAGAACAATTCCCCCCAGATTTAAAGAACAATTCCCCCCAGATTTAAAGAACATTTCCCCCCAGATTTAAAGAACAATTCCCCCCAGATTTAAAGAACTATTCCCCCAGATTTAAAGAACAATTCCCCCCAGATTTAAAGAACAATTCCCCCCAGATTTAAAGAACAATTCCCCCCAGATTTAAAGAATGATTCCCCCAGATTTAAAGAACATTTCCCCCAGATTTAAAGAACAATTCCCCCAGATTTAAAGAACTATTCCCCCAGATTTAAAGAACAATTCCCCCCAGATTTAAAAAACAATTCCCCCAGATTTAAAGAACATTTCCCCCAGACTGCAGGCTGCTCGGGCTGTGCTGGTGTCCCTGTGATAATGGGCATTGTTCAGGAACTTCCAGCAGCAGGGAAACCCAATCTCCCAGCGGAGTTCAGCACGGGTTAATTGCTCTGCCAAACGGGAATCTTTATTTTATGACTCAATTCCCACTGGGAATGCCAAACCTCCCTCTGCACTGCAAGCAGGGGGCCCACTCCTTTAACAGGAGGAAAATCCACTGATTTTACACAACAACAAAAAAAGAAAGAAAGGCACACTTTGCCGTCAGTTCCATGGCAAATCAGGCACACAAGGTGCGTGACAGGAAAATAGGGACCTGATTGTTCGGTGCCCTCAGGAATGGTGCACGACAGGTGGAGAGAAAATCAGGGGAAAAGTGACGCAAAGGAGACGCCAAATCCCAACAGAGAAATCCTTCAGCAAGCGTGTCGTGGAAAATGGTATGGCAGGGAAGAGTCTGGGAATGGCACAGGACCAAACCAGTGCCAAAACCTTCCCAATTCTGCCAGGGAAGGAACAGACTCTTGGCTGTGTCACAAAAATTCCAAAATTCCTGCGTGATCTTTTGTTATCAGGCTGAGCTTCTTCCAGCACTTTTTTGGGTTTTTATGGGCTGGTGCAAATCACTGCCCATAAATGAATGGCACAGTAAAGTATGAAATATTATACATTTAAAACTGAACTATCAAAAAAAACCTACTTAATTGAATTGAATTTGATTTGATTTAAGAGAAACAAACTTTACTCTGCTATTTGAGCTGGTCTTTAGCACCAAAGAAAATCACAAAATACTGCCTATAAAAAAACACCCTTAAGGAAGAAAAGCACAGCAGCAGCAGCTATTTAATGCACCAGCTTTTTTTATTTTGAGGATAAAAATCCTTCAACCACGCAAATAAATTAAGAAATGGAAGCTTAAAAGTTAGTAATAAAAGTGATGTAAATTATGAAGCAAAATGATATTACATACATAAATATATATATATATATATATATATATATATATATATATATATACTCCTGTATCTAAGAATATAAAATCTTAGTACCAAACTTTGGATTATAAGTAAGGCATTATTCAAGCCCAGCATTCCCATCCCATCCTACAGTTTCACAAAATCCAGGGATCTGAGTTTTTAAAGGCAATATGAACTATTGTGACCTCGATATCCAAACTGACAAAATATTTTTGCAGAAAAGATTGAGTATAAGAAGACACACAGTGTTAAAATGCATCTATGCTGCTGAACAGCACATGGTTTTATAATTTCCTAGTTAAATTTCCTATTTCCTGAGAGAAAGGCACTTTTCCTGCAAGGAAGAATCCTTCCTGCACACCATGGTATTCTCCAACTCCCCGGCCAAAATTCCTGAGGGACGAGGGTGGAGGGGGTTAATTTACAAAACTGTTAATGTTTGTGACAAAACACTCATTTTTAACAGGTTAAAAATGCACTGGGAGAGTCTCACCATGCTAAATCATAGAGATTATCATGGAACCACGGAATGATTTGGGTGAAAATGGGTCTTAAGGCTCATCCCAACCACTCAGTTTTTTAACAACTCAGTTTCAATGGAAAGTAAAGGGCATCACCAAGGTGCAAGGAATGACTAAACACAGAGTAAAACATCACAAGGACTTGAAAACCAAATTAAAAACCCCCAGCTCCTAACACAGTTTGTCAATCTCTGTGCCGCTCCCATCTCCTTCAATTACACACGGCTTTTCCTTAACTCAGACCTGCATCTGCAGCGTCCATATTTCAATCCAACCGAACCCAGAGTTTTCAAATAAAATGAGTCTTCATGCCCACTCCCCAAAATTAGAGCTGCAGTTCAGCTTGTCAAAATTCGGCACTGTGAATCTAGAAAAGTAAAAGGACACCAATGATAGGAAGGACTTTCTCCTGCAAAGCCCGTAGCTGTTTGGAAATTGTTTATTCTCAACTGACATTTTATTTAAATATCCTATTCAGCAGTTATGAAAGGAACCTCAGCCCACATTTCACTTCCACTAAAATTCACCACTTTTGTGCCAAACTTTCCCTAACAATGGCACTTTGTGCTTCTTAAATATTGGGGAAAAGGGATGCATGATGGCATTTCATACAGAATATATCCCAGGCTTGCTTAGTCATGTGTAAATCAGATTTTCTGCCAACTAAAAAACTGAAACAGGATTTAAGATAAAGAACAAAACTGAAATTTCTGTCTCATTAATTTAATTTTAGTGAAATGCTCGTGAAACCCTTCCAGCCAATTACAGTGCGCAGAAATATCAGAAATAGAAATATTTCTTTGTTAACCTCAACCCTTGTGAGTGTAGTAAGAGTATGATGTACACACACACACAATACATATTTATGTTATAGGTCTATAATGTAACACGTGTATCACCACAGCAGATGCAGCCTCACAAACAACGGTTTCATTTGAAAACCTGCCCTGCCAGGGATGCTCTGAGGGGCCACAGAAGGTGGAGCTGTTTCTGGCAGGGTTAACCTGCTCAGGGGGCATCGGGGTAAACATCCGGCAGGAAAAGGTTTCTGAAACTCACAGAAAGAATTCCCAGCTAGAGAAAAAAAAACAATGTTTGGGGAGGATTTGAGATTTCAGGTTGAGAAATGGAAGTTGCAGTGCTTTAGAGAATAGCCTGAAAGGACTTTGAACATGAAATCCCAGAAGGAATATTGATCATTTAAAACAACACGCGACATTTTCAGGAATTTTTATTTGACAACTGGGCCAACGCCATTACATTTTGGGTCCCTACAGGTGAACTCCCCCTTTGCTGCGACCTCGGGACACACAAGCACAGCCCAGGGACAGCGCAGTGAGCACCAAGCTCCCCGGCCACCATCTGGAGGGCTAATGAACAATCAAGGGATCCCAAACGAAACAACACAGCTCTCCCTCGGAATCTTTAGGACAACACTGTCAAGTCCAATCTATTCCCTCAGCCTCCAGAATCGATTTTTCAAACTTTATGACAGGTCTAATGGCTCCCACCTGTTCCTCCTGCCTGACTTTTGACTGGCACGCTCCCAGCCAGGGTGGAAATGCAGACAAAGGCCCCTATTGGGCTCCGGCTGTTTCTCCACTCTGAGCCCTGCCCAGCCATTAAATTAATTCCAGCCCCCTTTTCCCCCTTCCATCTCTTCGTTTTTTTGGGGGGGTTACGGAAATTTGGGGAGGTGGAAAAGGGAGATGAAAGTTTGGCATCCAGTTGGTACGGAAGTAGGAGGAAATGCGAAGCGACAGAAGCTAAATGCTGAATTTTCTTTATAATCTAGTAATTAAACAATTTACAGCAAATCCCATTCATTAAGTTCTCTGTAGTGTCTGTACATTTTAAACTATTTTAAACTATCGAAACTTGGCAAAATTTGAGACTGATTTGGAAAAGGGAAATAAAAGTTTGGCATCCTGCTGGTAGGAAAGGTATGAGAAAATCTCAAGTGGCAGAAGTGAAACGCTGAATTTTTTTGATAATTTACTAATTAAACAATTTATAACAAATCCCATTCATTAAGTTCTTGAGGTGTCTGTGTGTTTTTAACCATCAAAACTTGGTAAAATTTGAGAGACCCTAATTTGGAAAAGGGAGATGAAAGTTTGGCATCCAGCTGGTGGGAGAGGTATGAGAAAATCCAAATTCGACACAAGTTAAATGCTGAATTTTTTGGATAATCTACTAATTAAAAAATTTACAACAAATGCCATTCATTAAGCTCTTGAGGTGTCTGCATATTTTTAACCATCAAAACTTGGCAAAATTTGAGATAAATTTGGGAGACCTAATTTGGAAAAGGGAAATAAATGTTTAGCATCCAGTTGTTGGGAGAGGTATGAGAAAATGTGAAGCGGCAGAAGTTAAATGCTGAATTTTTTTTATAATTTACTAATTCAACAATTTATAACAAATCCCATTCATTAAGTTCTTGAAGTGTCTGTACATTTTAAACTATTTTAAACTATCCAAACTTGGTAAAATTTGAGACAAATTTGGGAGACCCTAATTTGGAAAAGGGAAATAGAAGTTTGGCATCCAGTTGGTGGGAGAGGTATGAGAAAATCTGAAGTGACAGAAGTTAAATGCTGAATTTTTTGGATAAATAAATCCCATTCATTAAGTTCTTGAGGTGTCTGTATATCTTTAACTATTTTTAACCATCAAAACTTGGTAAAATTTGAGACAAATTTGGGAGACCTAATTTGGAAAAAGAGAAATAAAAGTTTGGCATCCAGTTGGTGGGAGAGGTATGAGAAAATCCAAATCAACAGAAGTTAAATGCTGAATTTTTTGCATAATTTACTAATTAAACAATTTATAACAAATCCTATTCATTAAGTTATTGAGCTGTCTGTATATTTTTAACCCAACAAAACTTGGTAAAATTTGAGAGACCCTAATTTGGAAAAGGGAAATAAAAGTTTGGCTTCCAATTGGTGGGAGAGCTATGAGAAAAAGCAAAGCGACAGGAGTTAAATGCTGAACTTTTTGGATAATCTACTAATTAAACAGTTTACAACAAATCCCATTCATTAAGTCCTTGAGGTGTCTGTATATTTTTAACCATCAAAACTTGGTAAAATTTGAGATAAATTTGGGAGACCCTCCTTTGGATAAGGGAAATAAAAGTTTGGCATCCAGTTGTTGGGAGAGGAATGAGAAAATCCAAATCAACAGAAGTTAAATGCTGAAATTTTTTGACAATCTACTAAATAAACAGTTTACAACAAATCCCATTCATTAAGTCCTTGAGGTGTCTGTATATTTTTAACCAACAAAACTTGCTAAAATTTGAGTCAAATTTGGGAGATTCAAACAGAGTCCCTCATGCAATGCCTGATTACACAAAGAAAGCCTTGCAAGATTTTTCTGGAAATCCTGAAGGATTTCCATAAAAGTAACTAATTTTTCGTTAAGCAAAGAGAATTATTTTTCCTGAGATGTGTTTTCCTTTCATTCAGAACTGGCAATTAGACACAAGCACCACGCACATACACTAACAAATTCACATTGCTTCCTTTGGAAGCACCTTAAACACCGGACAACTTTTTCCCCTCAATAAAAATCACCTGATTTTTGCATCAATTTCCAAATGCAAAACTTGCATCAATTTCTACATTATGAAATGTTATCATTTAAATCTCAAGGTTCTTCACTGAACTGCAAATCACAAGGATTACATTATTCCATTACCCACGACGACAGAGTATTTACAGCATCAACCATGACAATTAAGACAATTATTTTTACTTAATAAAAGTCTTTTTGCAAGATAAATGTAAGATTGATTATTAATAAATTAATAATACAAATTATGATCTGACTAGGACCATCTTCCTAGTATAACATATGTAGATATGTAACTTTTAGTTTACAACTTACCTGAAAATTCACTATTTAAGCCTCAGATATGTGGAATCAAGATTTGTAGCTCACAACTTACCTGAAAATTCACAATTTAAGCCTCATCATGATGGGGGAAATCTTGAAGACCTACATCTGTGAGCACTTCATTGTATTTGGATTACTTAATATAAAAAACCAACTTTTAAACATATCTGAAAAACCAGGACCACTTCTCTCATCTCTCTTGCCGTAGTAATTAATCATTCATTAATTGGGCAGATTCTATTTAGCTTGATCCAAATCAAATCCCCAAACTCTGAATTAAACACTTCATTTTACCCAAACAAACTGAGGGAAGAAACCTCTTGATTTATTCAATTATCACCAATTTCTTCACAATCCTTCCAACCCTGTGGGCTGACCATGCTGTGAGCACTGAAAGTGAAGCAGCAAATGCTACAAAAAACTGAATTTCTATGAAATAACGCTCCGTGGCCTCTCATCAAACTGGCAATCTCTGCAAAATCAGCTGCAGGATTCAGTCTGGGGGAGAGGACTGGCAAAATCACACAGCAATTTTTTTGTTCAATGTGTGGATGTTTGAACACCCAGGGAATGGTTTGGGATTGAAATTTGTATTTGTCCATAAATTGCAATTTAGGCTCTCAGGCTGAGGACTGAAGCCATTGTTGTTGGTTAACTCACCAGTGACAGCAACACTCAGGACAATTTAATTTAGATTAAAGAAAAAAATCCCCCAAAAATTCCTGAGGTTGTTTTTCACCTGTAAAAATCATCTGCCATTTCTGCAAGTAAATTTACCGTGATATATTCAAAACTGGCTTTTTTTTCCCAGCTTTCCCCACCCTTTATGGCTCAGTGTTTTATATATTATCAATTAATACCCCATGAACATAAAATCCTTTACTTCATGTCCAGTTTCCAGCTTTCCCCACCCTTTATGTATTTTAGTATTTTATATATTATATATAAATATTATTAGTAGTATATGATATAATTATATAGTAGTATATTATATAATCATATTTAATTACTAGTATATTTATATATTATATATAAATATTATTAGTAGTATTTTATATATTATAGTATACATTATATTATTTTATATATTATATTATTATATATTTAGTATTTTATATATATATTTCAGTATTTTATATATTATCAATTAATATCCTGTGAACATAAAGTTCTCCACATCATGTCCAGTTTCCAGCTTTCCCCACCCTTCATGTATTTTAGTATTTGATATATTATATTATATATAAATATTATTAGTAGTTTTTAGATAATTATATATAATTAGTAGTATATTTATATATTATTAGTAGTATTTTTATATATATTATATT